>NC_056729.1:629791239-629936239 GCF_019279795.1 Protopterus annectens | reverse complement strand
TCAAACTATCAATAAAAAACTAGGCTCTCTGTATAGAATCAAACCCTTCCTTACACAACTAGCTAGAGCCACCATTGCCCAGGCTCATCTTACTTCTACCCTATTCTATGCTTCTGCCATTTACACCAATCTATCTAAGCACAATCTTACCAAGCTTGAAACTAGCTATAATAATATAGTCAGCTTTGCCACTGGCTCTGCCTATAGAACCCACCACTGTCTCAACCTCAAACAATTCAAATGGTTAGAACTACAAAACCAACTACGATACAATCAACTTGTGATCACACAAAAAATTCTGTGCCACCCTACTAATACTCCTATCCTCTCTAACCTGATCTCCCCATATAAAAATCTTACAACACTACGCTCAGCTAGCAAGTTACTAATTGCCAACAATAAATCCAACAACAAAGCTGATGACTCACTCTTTACCAATGTCATGGGCAGAATCTGGAACAACCTTCCTAAAACACTAACCTCTCTCTCATCTACTCCACTCTTTAAGAAACACCTCAAAGATCACCTAAAAATACATTGGCTTTGTCCCTGTTCAATGCCTGACTAAACATTACTTATCCTCCTTTCACTTCCCCTTTTCCCCTGCCTCCTGGGCTACTGCCCCACCACACTTTTAATTATTACAAGCTAACTCTTTACTACTATTTATATTTTCCAGCCTACTCTCTTTCTCCCTCTTTGACTAAGTGAATGTCAATTTGTTTTTTTTTCTCAAATATTGTATAAACTTGTGCTGATTGTACCAGAAAACTCATGGCTTGATTGCTGTTTAAACCTATACCATGACTCTGTAACTTTGATCACACAAATTACTTGTACTCTCTTTACAAACATTTTTTGCTTTATAATGTATTTTAAGCTTGTTTTTTTATTCTATTGTATGGAGTAATCTTCTCATACTTAGAGCTTTTCTCCCCGGGCCTCTACTGAAAATGGATATGTATCCAGCTAGACTAGCCCGGTCAACAAATATAAAATAAATAAATAAATAAATGTCACACTTTGTTCATATATGGAGTACCACTGATAAGTGTGATGTCATACAGACTCATTTGACCTATTCCTCGTCTGCACAGCCTATTATTCCTGCTACTGTATTTGTTTCTGTGCACATTCATATTATTTATGTCAATAAATGGAGTGCATGTGTTACAGAGAATGTACATCAACATATTGATGTCTGCATGTTGTTGTGTCTTTCGGCTTTTCTCGGTTAGGGGTCGCCACAGCAGAACTCCGGTCCGCTAATGATTGGCAGATAGGTTTTACGTGCCGAGTTGCCAGCCCTGACACACAACCTTCAAGGAAGGTACGCCCATTCACGCATGTCTCCACGCAGAAGATGCTCTAGCTGGGAATCGCACCTATGTACTAGCTGACCTACACGGGCAACTCCATTGCAACTGGCGCAACCAACCCTGGCACTCCTGTTTCCATAATTGCATAGCCATAGTTTCTCCAGCCCACCCGTGTTGAGTTTCCATGCGTAACAGCCATTATCCACCTGGTATAGCAGCCATGACACACCTTTACACATTGCCCTCTCCAGAGCGTTAGGGGCCCTACACACATCTTGTACCACCTTGTGTTTTCACAGGGTCTCCCGCCATTGATATTTGCACATACGTGCCTTTCCTGGTGTTATGGATTATGAACATTTGCAGGTTACAAGTGTAGGTGGTTACAACATGAACTACATTCTGTCTGTGTGTAATGTTGACATAGCAGTTCAATGATATTATGGCCACTGGTATAACCATGCCTCTGGTGTGAATAGCGGTGCTCTACTCACTCTTGTGCAGCTTTATCTGACATACGCTGCAAGCACTATATAATACCTTAGTTGCTCTAGATTCCCTTCACAACCCTTGTGTATGCTTCTGGCGTTCATTATATATATATATATATATATATATATATATATATATATATATATATATATATATTCATATTTTTCTTTATTTTATGTCTGTGGATATATATATCTATACACACACACACATATATATTTATATATATATATATATATATATATATATATATATATATATATATATACATTTGCTATGCTGGGAGCTGCTTACACCCGTGCAGGTGCACTTGCATATCCTTATTGTGAGTTACATTTGTTTACTGCCACTTCTTTGTGCTTACGTGTGCCTTATTCATTATGACTACCACTTTGATTGATGGAATCCGGTTAACGGCCCCATGCGAAACACATGTTCACCTTTACATGTTTAAATGTTGGCTTTACAGCACAGAGGCATTCATTACACAAGAAAATGATATGTGCTATAGTCGTACTTGAACCGGGAATGCCTTTACGTTAGGCGGATACTCTAACCACTACACTATTGGTGTTCTGCTTCATTTATATGTATACCCATAGTTCATAGCTACCCTAACATACGCCTCACCGCTTCACTTACACAGCAGGCATCCATTCTCCTGCTGGGAAAACCGCAGTACTACACATGTGGCATTCCCTATTCCCTACTGCTCTGGACCCATGTTGCATGTTTACTCACTCCAAGGATATTCAGAACTCCAAAGCTTATAGTCCTGGCACATACGTGTGTTTGATTGTCAGGGGGTTCATGTGGTCATCTGGGTTTAGGCTTGTCTGACTGGTGACTGGAACTGCCCTGTACCTGTTCAAATGTCAGACATAGCACATGGACAGAGTTGGTCCCAATTGTAACATTCTACCTGTGTTTACAGACGCAGAGGTTTGGGCACCTCTGACCAAATTATTATGTTGGCACTACATAATATAGGGAGGGGGGGTGGTTCCCTTCACATCTGGCTATTTCATTCATTCATATATACGATGAATATTATTCTGGACATCACTTATGACTTCACTACAGGTATGCAATAGTACTGTCAACAAATGTGACAGTTGGTTGGTGTATATATGTGTACGGACCTCTGTAATATTCAGGGACTAATTTCAACAGTGACAGGGGCAAGGCAATGACAAATCAGGGACAATCATAGACACTTGTACAATATTAGTACTATTAACTTGAAACATGTTGACAGATTCAGAGCCATATGTATTAATACTTATTTTCTGCAGTTAAAAGCATCTATTACTCTTAATTATTGTCATTAGTCATTCAAGTGTCATTCAACACCTTTCCTCCAAAGGTCACTGGTTTTGTGAGTGATTAAGAGGCTGGCGAGTTATTGTGCAAATGCTCTGACCATTGGTAGGGTTGCCACATTTTTATATGTACAGGATGGGATATATTCTGGACACACCAGATTGTTTAGGCCAACATATACCTATGGTCAATACAGGGTTTAGAACATTCATTATTTTCCTAGATGAGAGCCTATTCCTGTAGCACTTTAGTTGCTTATTCTGTTTCTTGTACGATTTACATATTTTACATCCAGAAATAACTGTTTTAGGCAACTGTTACATGAAGTATGGTACATAGTTATTTCCTACAATCACAGGACATTTGCCATTGTATCATTCTTGGTCAGGACACACCTACCCAAACAGTGGCTGTCCCTCACACAGTGGGTCAGGAGGTACCCTGTTTACGTCAGTGTCTTAATCACCCTATTTCCAAGTGCCACTATGCGACTGTGTACAATATATTCTCTCGATAATTCATGTGGGGAGACGTGCATCACGGGCAGGTGTTTGATCCTGGGTAGTAGGTTCTGCGTGACCGTCTAGAGGCTGAACAGTCTCATGAACCACTACTACACATACAACTTGTGTCCAGATGTCTACAGGACTGGACATCGTGTGGTGATACCAAGTCTGATGTTTACACAGGATACTTATCCCATGAGGGATATCCAAAAATTGAACAAGACAATGACCGTCCATTCTTTTGGATTTACGAAAATGTGTTAGGGTTTTACATGCAAGGGATACATAGTTTGTAATCCTGACACTGCCTAGGGTGACACTGCCTACTACATATGAGTAGTGGTCACTATGAGTAGATATGGCTGCGCCAAGCTAGTAGCCCGAGTATGGCTGGATTTGGTGGACGTTGTGTGATGTAGAGGGGATGATGGGTATTCAATTATGCATCCAGGTGTGTTGCATTTGGATGGCCCAGTTCCATCCAGACCATTCTGTGGGTATGTGCCGGTGATGTTTCTGTACATGTGTATCGCACATTTTAATATTCATATGTTTGTGTGATTGTGTTCTACAGTATGGCCTGTCAAGTTGTATTGCGGATGTGCATGCTTGTTCTTTGTGTTTCTTTCTGATTCAACCACTGCTCCCTCATACAGTTCACCTATTGTGCATCCAACACTGTCTCGCCTTTGTGGATTATACCATTACCCATCCCCCCCACACACATATTCCTGACACTCCATCCATCCCTTCTTTGGTTGATGGCCCATGGCACGGTCAAGGGAACACATTGCATACACTACATATGTCAGGTACCCGTATGGTTGTGAGGACTACCCTGGCATTTTCACCTTCCACATGCTGTACATCATGCACATAGGTACACGCAAATACTTATCTTTCATGACATGGTAGGTACACCCAGGTAATACCCGTTCAACTTTGACACATCCTGACAAGAATGGCTTATTGACAGGGGTCGCATGACCAGTTCCTTCCAGGAACAGCTGGAACTTGGTCAGGCAGCTCCAAAATCTTCAAAGAGAAAATCATTAGCCCCGACTTCGGAGCAGACCAAAAAGTCTAAAGCGTTAGAACCAAGGAGTTCCGGTTCCGACTCTGCTTTATCTTCAGTGCAGTCTATTCCATCGGATCCGAGACAGTCTTCGCTAATGAAAGTTTTGCCTGACATTGAGACTGTATCTCCTATTTTGAGATCTCCTATTTTGGAGAGAAGGAGGTCTCCTTTAGTCTCGACCAGATCCTCCAGGACCCTATCAGATGAGAACATTGAGAGGGTGGTGAAGAGGTTGCTTTTGGTGCCAGATCAGGCTAGAAAATTGACCCCTCCAGACCCAAAGGTCTCAGAGCCACCCCCCCCCGTACCGATCACTGTTCCTCCTCTGACTGCTTTGCTCTCAGAGCCTATTATGTCAGGTTCCTCTGTCTTCGACCCTTCGGCTCTGAGGATTCAGCCTGTTATCCTTGGAGCCAATTACTCTATCCTCGATGGCTCAGTCCAGAGCTGAGGGTTCTGGGAGCCGATGCTCTTGTGTCAACTCCGAGAGGGACAGTCACCCTGGGTTCTCTTCAGAACCGACCCTCCCTCTCAGAGCCTCGGCTCGACTAAGCTTGGCTCCCACTTCTGCTTCAGAGCCATTCCCTCTTGCTAGGAGTTGACCATCCACCCCCTTGGAGAGGAGGTCTTCAGAGTGGGGGGGGGGTTTGAAGCTGTAGAGAAGGCTTTATCCTCTGCCAAAGCCATACCTTTGGAACCTGTGTCCCACCAGCAGCAGGCAGCAACCTCTTCAGCCCTGCCACCCCCACAGCGTAGGGAACCAGAGGCCTAAGTAATCCTCCATTAGAGGCGCCCCCTCTTCCAAGGCCTCCCCAGATTATGCCACTGGAGACCTCCCTCGGAAGAGGTTATGTAAGAGGAAACATGTCGACTCCCCTGAGACTGTCACATCAGGCACTGATTTAGAGGAATCAGAAGGGTCCCCTAGATCTCCCTCTGAGGATGTCTCCTTCTCTGACATCCTAGAAATTCTTAGACACAGGGGTGATTGGAAGACCTCTAACCCTACTGAGGATGAGTCAGTGTATCTTGAGGCCTTTGGCTCCTGACCTTCCACCTCTTGGGTGACACCACCTTATGACCAACATTTGGGGGTCATTTCGCAGAAAGCATGGACCTCTCCAGATTCAGTGGAAGCTATCCCGAGGAGGCCAAACAAATTTATGACAGCACCTGAGGACAAGTCTTTCCTTAGCAAGGGAGTTCCAGTTGATGCTATGGTGGTAGCAGCAGCCACCAAGAAGGAATTATCTGAGACGTCTTCTAATATCCATCCTCCTAACAAGGAGTCCAGGACGTTGGATAGGTATGGGAAGCATACTTTTTCTTCAGCGACATTTACACTAAGATCGCTGAATTACCTGACTCAGTTCACTCATCTGCAGAGGGATCTCCTGAAAGAGTTAGGAGATACCCTCCAGGGTTCAGTAGCTCCGGGTTCTATGAACAAGGTTTTTGCGCAGCTCTCCACCCTTACCTCCATAGCTAATTCTTCCATGAGGCTGATCTCACATGCAGCAGATGGAGCGAGCAGGGCAGCCGCAGCAGGAATAGCCCTCAGGAGACATTCATGGATGCGGCTTTGTAATTTTACGGAATCATTCAAGTCTTCCTTCACTAACATTCCCTTTGATGGTTCATCACTTTTTGGACCCCAAGTAAAAGAGACTTTGACTAGGTGCGAGCAGGAAGGCAAAACCTTATCTGCCATTGGAGTCCATTTCTCTCTCCCATCCAGACCTTATCCCAAGGGTAGTACAGGAGGGAAAATGTAGTTCCGCAAATCCCAAAAAGGTTATCCTCAGGCACAAGGTCAACCTTCCTCCAGGGGCAGAGGGGGAAGGATGTAATGGAAGACACCACCCTCGCAACAGAGGAGGTCTGCAACATCAGGAAGAAAGAGAAGTTTTCTCTGATCGTCCCATCCATAGACCCTGAGGGGTTGCCTGACTGACTGGCTCTGGAGGCAGTCGGGGGTCATATATCTCTATACCCAAGCGCCTGGCTAACTATCACTCAAGATCATTGGATACACACAGTAATATCCAGAGGTTACCTGATTCCCTTTATTTCCGAACCCCCAACAAACCGGTCTCTTCCAGACATACCACCCATCCAACTAGACCGTGCAACATCAGAGGTCATCTCATTGTTACAAAAAAGAGTCATCCATGAAGTCCCTGCAGAGCAAGTAGGATCCAGAACTTACTCTCGATTCTTTTTAGTTCCAAAAAAGACAGGGGACTGGAGATCAATTCTAGATCTCAGCAGGGTCAACAAGCATGTAAGAAAATCAAGTTCCGAATGGCCACTCTGCAGTCGATTTTTCCCTTTATTGGGAAAGACAACTGGATGTGCTCAATCGATCTCCAATATGCGTACTACCACATCAAAATGGACAGGCACTCCAGGAGACACTTACACTTCCGGCTGGGAGCCAGCCATTTTCAGTTCAGAACACTGCCCTTTGTCCTCGCTACAGCCCCCAGAGTGTTTACCAAATACATGGCAGTGGTAACGGCTCACCTGAGACGTCAAGGATTCCAGGTGTTTCTGTACCTAGACGACTGGCTCCTCACTGCTACCACCAAGCATCATCTCATAAGGACCAGGGATGAGACTCTATCCTTGTGCACCAGTCTAGGCATCACTGTCAACTTGCAAAAGTCAGTCTTATCTCCCTCGCAGCATATTTTATATCTAGGCTCAGAAATAGACACAACCACCGTGTCAGTAAAGCTAACACAGTTAAGAGTGGAATCTTTACCCAGTCAGATCAGATCCTTATTAAACAAGCAAAGAGTTCAGGCCAGAGTCATACTTTAAGTCCTAGGGACTATGGCTTCCGCCATCTTATTAGTTCCTCTTGCTCGTCTACATATGAGGATTCTCCAATGGATGCTGTTTGCACAATGGTCGATGCAAGACTTTCCATTATCTCACCAGATATTAATAACAAATGCATGCAAAAGGGATCTGACATGGTGGTTACACACGAAACAACTTGTCATAGGTCGTCCACTTGTTCCTCCCCAAGAGAAAGCAGTTTTGACCACGGACGCTTCCCAGGTAGGGGGGGATTATCTGGGAAAGACAGTTCAAGGTACTTGGCAAAACCACGAGAACCACTTACACATCAATGTTCTGGAGATGAGAGCAGTGCTATATGCATTGCAAGCACTTCACAGCTCCCTTCCCACTGGAATGATTGCAATTTAGACAGACAACATGTCTGTTGTGTGGTACATAAACAAGGGGGAAGCAAGTCTTACCTGCTTTGCAGAGAGGCCTTAAGAGTTTGGAAATGGGCAATGGATACTCAACACTTCCTGATAGCAATGCATATCTCAGGGAAATCCAAAGTAATAGTGGACAAACTCAGCCGAGCAATTCTGATGCCTCACGAGTGGCCCCTGAATCCAATGGTTGTGAAAGAGATCTTTCACAAATGGTGCCAGCCTTGCTGCGATCTATTTTCCACTCACCTGAACACCAAATGCAGCAGCTACTTTGCCCTCATTCCCCATTCGGGGATGTCACCCAGGGATGCTCTAGTTCATGATTGGCCCCAGGACTTCTCTATGCCTTTCCTCCCTTTACATTCATACCCAAAGTAATACAGAAAGCATGATAGTTGAGGAATTCCTTGATCCGCAATGCTCCTTACTGGCTTTGACAGGTTTGGTTTTTTTTCCTGTGGCCCTACCTTTTGGAGGAACCATGTATTCTGGATACATCTCCAGATCTCCTGATTCATCAATCGGGACAGTTCCACCTCTCTATTCACACCCTCAAATTGACAGCATGGTTGCTCCAATTCCACGTATAGCCAGGTGCATTCCCTTATCTCTAATGGTCAAACACATCCTAATTTCATCCCATAAACCTTCCACTCAGAAACTATATTCTAGCAAATGGAAAAGGTTTTCCCTTTGGGCTACAAACCCGGGGCTTAGATCCATATACAGCTCCTTTAGAATCCATTTTATCCTTCCTAACAACAATTTTTCATGAAGGAGCAGCAGCCACTACAGTTATAGTTCAATCAGTGACCATTTCCAATTTCCATTTTGGTTTCATGGGAAATCCAATCATGCAACCCTCCCTCTGTAAAACCTTCTTAAAAGGAGTTCTTCTTCTTAGGCCCCCAATAAAACAACCTTTAGAACCCTGGGACTTAAATTTAGTCCTCTCAGCTTTGATGTCTGCACCCTTTGAACCATCCTCGTCGTCAGACTTAAAATTGTTATCATGGAAAACCCTGTTCTTGGTAGCTATAACATCGGCTAGGAGAGTCTCAGAACTTCAAGCCCTAACTATTTGATCTCCTTACATTATCTTTCACAAGGATAGAGTCTATCTTAGGACAAACCCTTCCTTTCTCCCTAAGGTATGCTCAGAACACAACCTGAATGCTACCATTGAGCTACCTGTGTTTTTTCCAAACCACTCTAATAAATCAGAGTATAGACTTCACCACCTAGATGTCCACAGAATACTCAGATTCTATATACATAGGACCAAAGAATTCATGAAATCTGATCAACTTTTTGTTTCCTTTTCTGACAAAAGAAAATGCTTACCTGTTTCAAAAATTACTCTTTCAACATGGCTTTCGGATTGCATATCCTTTGCTTATCAACAAGCTGGTAGACAATTACCGTTAAAAGCTAAAGGTCACTCTACTAGGGCTGTAGCTACTTCATGCACCTTTAGATCTAGGCTCCCAATTGATACTATTTGTGCAGCAGCTACTTGGGCATGACCACATACATTTGTCACTCATTACAAATTGGATTTGGCCTCCAGGGACAGGTCATCTTTTGGGTCCACTGTGCTGAAGAGTCTCTTTGCTTAAGCCACCCAGGATAAAGGTGCTAGGAACGCTGTCCCATCCAGCAAGAATTGCGGCGAGATAGGACTACATAACATAAAGAAGTTATGTACTTACCATAACGTTCCATGTTTGTAGTCCATCTCGCCTATATTCTTGCATCCCTCCCTCCAACCCCCTTCCCATTTCTGGGGGATCTAGTGGACTTTTTTTTGGGGGGGGGGCTGCCTGACTTTGCTCTTTATTGTCCACCTAGAATGGATTATGTTTCTAATCCCTTCCTGTATTTTACAACAACTTTCTTATTATTATTACCTGACAGGTATTTATTACTTTCTTGCAAACTAGATCTGGGGAATTGCCGTGAGGCACCATGGGATAGGGGCTAGCCTCGAGCCAGTAAAAAGCTCTCGAGCTTTAGTATAGGTCGAGTCAGAGCCGAATATCGGCGCCGAACCCATCCAGCAAGAATATAGGTGAGATGGACTACAAACATGGAACGTTATGGTAAGTACATAACTTCTTTTTTTTTAAAAATGACATTATTTATAATTGTTTTTTGTTTTTATTTGTAAGTTCGGACCCAATAAACATATATGTTTAAAAAACATATGCATATCATTGTAATTTTTACTATTCTTAAGGTAATATATAGTTATTTATTTCTGCTGGTTTTAAAATATCTGGCTATTAATTATACAGTATCTGATCAAGGTTTAATAGAAGACTAAAACAACATTTAAATTATCTCATTCAATGACTGAGTTAAAACATCTGTGTACGCTATATACTGGGTGTGTCCATTTTTATGATTATTGAAAATCCACAATTAAAATTATTGGATAAGATAGCTTTCTTTTTTTCCTTTATAATTCTTCAGAGCATCACTCCTGCATATATCTACTAATAAAGTTAGTTTAACCCAAAATGTATAGTTTACCACACAAAAGCTGTCCATTTGTTTATTATGTAGTAGAATATTTAATGTCTTCTGAAATAACAGATGAGGTGGACTTGTAATTTCATGTAATCATTTTCCTTATTGTTAATGAACATCAGAAGAAATGGTATTAATTAAAGTTTAGACAGGATGAGATTGGAACATTATATAATAGTGCAAGTTTAGCCAATTCAAATGTGTCTGGCTATATTAACTATAAAAATAAAGATTTACCAAAACCGCAGTGATAACATGGATTCATAAAAAACATGATTCTATGTGTTTCACTTTTAAAATTGCTTCTCCAACATACTTTTTTTTGCTTTGAGATTTTTCTCTGTACCCTGTAGAATATATGCATGATATATGAACTTCCATGAAAAAGTCTATCGAAATGAAAATGATGGTCTTGTAATGTTGTTCCTTAGTCTGAAATTTTAAAATGATTGTATTCTACCTTCTTTATAAATAATTCAGATAAAATTGACAGAGATATCTTATTCTTGTAAGAGCTAAGTATTCTAAGTGTTTAGGTTATTTATTTAAACCCTAATTGAAGATCCGTGTATATCTGTAGTAATGAAATGTATTATCATGTGTATGTTTAACCAGTTTTCAGTATTTATTGCACATTTATTTAATATATTTTCTGTTGGTTTTAGTTTTGTATATAAAATGTTTTCCTTCTAAATCATCGTTTTATCTTTTTTTTTCCTTTTTGATGATCCCCACAGATATTTAAACTAGAAATAAAGAACCATTTCATAAATGTGATTATTTCTTTATACATTTTTAAGAAACATTTATATGTTATTACTAGATATTGAACTGGTTGTTGTGTGTGTATATATATATATATATATATATATATATATATATATATATATATATACGGGTTCCTATTACGTTGTTGAAACTATAAAACTTCGAACACTACAAGATCGAACTTGTATGTTCGAAGTTTTATAAAATTTCAAACGGAAAAAAAATAAACAACAACCAGAAACTAACTCTTGTAAGCTTCCCCCTGCACCCCCCGCTCTTTAAATGTACCAACTCCGAGATCGCAGTACAGTGCAATAAAGGGAAATCTTTCCTTTCCACACTGTATTGCGATCTCGGAGTTGGTATATATAAAGAGCGGGGTGTGGGGGCTTGCCCCCCTGCTTGCAAGACTTTGTCTTGCCTTTTCTTTTTTTTTTTTTTTTTTTTTACTTAATCGAAGTTTCAGAACTTTGATAATGTAATAGGAATTTATATATATATATATATATATATATATATATATATATATATATATATATATATATATATATATATATATATATATATATATACTGAGAAACACTTGCAAGATGATGAAATGAATTCCAACTGCTGCCAAATGGTGAGAATCAAACAGAAACTTTCTTTATTGACTAAATCCAGGCTTAAGCACTTTCGGCCATAACCATGGCCTTCTTCAGAAACACCTATAATCCCAACAACAAACACATAAATGCCCTCCTCTATCAAAAAAATATTAGTTAATTAATTATTTTATCCCATAAAAATTACATAAAATGGCATTAGTTAACTATCATTAAAAAACACCTAAAAAACTGCAATTCCACTTGCATTTATTATACTTCACTTTCCTACGCAGAACAACTTTATAACTGACCCCACTGTTAAGACCAGGTTTGTTGTAGGCATTGAGCAGAATCTGCCATTTGAGTTCTTTATACTCAAGCTCTCCTTCTCTGTCCCCATTAAATTCAGTGGAAACATTATCTATTACTGAAAATAAAAACTTTTTACATTTAAAACATTCTAATGTGTGCTTAAACAGTGCATTGTTATGATCTCTCTTTTTTATCCCATAATAATGCTCATAAATTCTCCTTCTCAGTGGTCTACTGGTTTTTCCTATGTAGAAGGAATTGCATGCTGAGCACTTTGCCATGTATACCACATATTCTGAACTGCAAGTAAACCTACCTGGCACTGTTATAATTTTGTCATAAGTGCTTACTTCAACATAGTGCCCCTCTGTTATATATCTACACTGCCTACAGTCTAAGCACTTATGCATACCCTTAACTCTACTATTATTTGGTTCATGTGTATTTTCCAAAATTTCTTTGAAATTCCTAGCCGAAAGCGCTTAAGCCTGGATTTTGTCAATAAAGAATGTTTTTGTTTGATTCTCCCCATCTGGCAGCAGTTGGAATTCATTTCATCATCTTGCAAGTGTTTCTCAGTGTATTTGACTTTGACTTTAAGTTTGCACTTGGACAGAGCCGTATATTCAGTTTTTCTTGTTTGGATGTATATATATATATATATATATATATATATATATATATATATATATTAAAATTAAAATAATTTATAACTAATATTCATAGTTTAGCACTTCAGATCTCATGTAATCCCTTCCATTTTGCATTATATGAGTTATATACTCAAAGAATAATAACCTTAAACATAGAAGCCATTAAATATGTGTTAATATCTGGTAAACTAATGCCTACATTTTCCCATGCTCCGGTGTTGTTTCTAAAATCTATTATTGGTCTAGCTGAATGCTAAAGAAATGAAATAAATATTTTATTTTTCCAGTATATGATATTTAGTAAGCGATGAAGCATTAATTTAACTTACAATATTTTTGGTAGTGAAACCATTCTAATAAATATAATCTGTTTTTGAATGTAACAAAAATCCACTTATTGTAGAATTTCAATTATGTCTAATATAATTCCCAATTCTTATAATTCACTGCAGTTCCAGTTATAACTCAGACTTTTTTTTATAAATTTTAGTCAGTTTTACAATTTAATGTAAGAACATTTGTTTTATTATTATTAAGTGTAAGTTAAATATTTTCAAAATTCATAAATGTAACATCCAGATATTCTCCTGAAGCGTTAATGCTCATGTCAGTACTATAACATATCCAAATAATGGGCCAAATTCATAAATGTTACCAGGAGGTATGTTTTCTGGAATACATAGACTTTTTGTAAAATTCTTTTGTATGGAGATGTGCAGCACCACAGTGGGATGTCTCCATGGCCATGATATATGCTAGTGAGGCATTCTGGGCGAGTGGCATGTGCTACTTAGCCATGTGCTTCACCCCAGAACTGTATCTGGTAAGATGTTTTGACAGCCAAGTGATGCTGTTTAAACTAGCACAGTCACTCCTAGCAACTCATGGTAATGCACGGGGCCAAAAGGCTGTGTTCATCCATCACTGTGGATGTAAGTGCTAGGCAGTTTATTGGTCAGGTGGTGTTAGGAGTTTTGTGTGTGTGTGTATGTGTGTGTGTGTGTGTGTGTGTGTGTGTGTGTGTGTGTGTGTGTGTGTGTGTGTGTGTGAAGGAATGTCCAGGACTGCATGCATGAATGTATGTGTAAGAGTATGTATGCCTAGGAGGTGGCAGTAGGGGAGTTAGTGAAGGGTAGGTTAAATAGGGTGTGTGTGTGTGTGTGTGTGTGTGTGTGTGTGTGTGTGTGTGTGTGTGTGTGTGTGTGTGTGTGTGTGTGTGTGTGTGTGTGTGTGTGTGTGTGTGTGAGGCTGTCATACATCCAAAAACCCCTAGACTAATAAACACAGCCTGCAATATTAGGTCAGGGAACCACTAGCCACCAGGGATAAGTGTGTAGCTATGTGCCTTAACAAAACACAAGTTCAAGGGAACACTGGACAGCTGGGATTGCTAGTTATAACACGTCTGAAAGTCAATTAAATACAGATAGGAGTGGGGAACAGTAGACACGAGGGAATACCTGTGGTATCTTTTGCCGTAATGGCACTTACTACTTGATGTTGATTTGGGTGGAGATTGACTGCCACCAGAGAAAACTCAAAAGAACGGGATCATTGGGAACCTGTAGACACTAGGGAGAACTTGAAAGACATGAGTTGTGTTAAAACTTAAAGGTACATATTTAAAAAAGTGGTGCAGGAAACCACTAGATACCAGAGGTACTATAAGTAGCTTTCCTTTTAAGGCAGTTAAAGGGATTCCAACCCTGAACCCTCCCACCTCCTATAGAGAATGTTAATCCTCTACACCACATAAGTGAGGAAAAACAGAAAAAAGTCAAGCATAAAAGGAAAAAAGGGTTTTGAATCTGCTCCCTTGACAGATGAAACCTCACCATTAACCCATTTTGCTAATTGCTAAATTAGTGCTGCAGGGATTTTTAACATATGTTGAGATAGGTTCATAGGTTCATACTAGGCTATCTGCCCGAGGGCATTTACAAGCCTAGCCCATAGTTTTGTGGCTTAAGCCACCCCTTTAGTATGGGGAACTATACCCATTATTTTGCTGTGCCTCTGTTGAGCAGTGACACTGAGGTAATCCCTGGGGTATATCTGCGATCTCCCATCCATTGGTCAAGATTTCTCTTGAACAAGGCCAGCGAGGTGCTCTGCCTCACATATACCGGGATTTTATTCCACAGCATAGGGAGTCTTTGGGTGATGAATCTATCCCTCCAGCACGTCCTATTAATAGCCGTGTCGAGGTTTAAGTCTCCCGCCCTTGTGGCTCTGACGGATCTAGATTTTTTGAGGTGAAGCATATTCATCAAATCTGGGTTTGACATGGCCTTGTATGTTAGGCAAAGGTCACCTCTGAGCAAGCGGTAAGCGACTGAATAGTACAGATGTTTGAGACCCTTTATCCTTTTGGTGAGGAACTTTTGTGGCCTCTCCAGCTGCTGCAAGTGTCGGGTCAGATACATTCCGAATGGGGCATTGTACTCAATTATTGGTCTGATGAGTGATGAGTATAGGGAGACTATGACCTCCCTTGATCTAGATGAGAATCCCTTCATGATAAGGTGGGCAATGTAGAAGGTCTTCCTAACTACTTTAGCTACATGGGTGTCGAATGACAGACTACTATCAACCTGGGTCCCCAGGTCCCTGATAACTTCTTCTGTGCTCAGTGGATTGCCACCTATTTGGTAGCTAGGGGTAACCCTGTTTTTCCCGAAGGGTATGACTATGCATTTTTGGCATTTAACTCTAGGCCATGGCGCTGGCACCAGTTATCCGTTTCTGTGAGACCCTTCTGAAGGATATCTGTGTCAGATGTGTTTTCTACTATGGCCCAGTTTGCAGTCATCTGCAAACTTTGTCAGCCATAACCCTCCTGTGTTTGCTTGTACTTGGAAAAGTAGATGCCAAACAAGAGTGGGCCCAGGACTGAGCCCTGTGGTACACCACTTGTGACAGGCTTTGAGTCTGACATGGCGCCAGCAACTCTGATCCTGTGGGTTCTGTCACTCAGCCAGTTTGCAACCCATCTTGTGATGTATGGGTTAACATTTAAGCTGATGAGTTTTTCAATGATACCTGAGTGGGGTATTGTATCGAAGGCCTTCGCCAGATCGAGGTAGGCTGTATGGACTGCCTTTCCTCATCAATGGCTTTGGTGACTGTTTGAAAAAGTCAACCAAGTTTAGAAGGCATGATCTGCCTTTGACAAAGCCAAACTGGGATGGATCCAAAGTCTGCAAATTCCCTATGTCTTTATTTATGAGGTCCATTATGATCCTCTCCATGGCTTTGCAGATAAGGCTTGTCAAGCTAATGGGCGGTAATTTCCAGGGTCGGTGGAGGCACCGCCTTTGTGAAGTGGGACCACAGTTGCAGTGCGCCACTTCCTGAGTACGTATCCAGAGGTAAGACTATGATTAAACAGCTGTCCTAGCTGTGGGTTTAATTCCTCGTTGAGTTCGTGGAGCACACAGCCGGGGACACCATCAGGTCCCATGGATGCTGTGTTTTTGCTTTGGAGAGAGCAGTTCTCACTTGGGCGTTGGAGATGTTTGGGGGCTGCAATCGCTTGGTATAGATATCTCTCCTTTTGGGGTTTGCACTGAACCTGTCAGCCAGTATGTTGGCAATGTCTGTAGGATCAGTAATCTTCACATCATTTTGAACTAGTTCTGAGCATATCTGGGAGTTTCCTCCCAGGTTTCTAACATAGCTAAAGAAGGCCTTATGATTGTCTTTTGAGTCTTTAGCTATTTTTCTCTCAAAATTTGCTTTGGATGATTTTATGAGAGCTCTTAGTTTTTACTTATAGTGATCAAGGGTGTCTTACCTTTTAAGGATTTTGCTCTATCTTGTAGTAGCTTCCTCCTTTTGTTGTAGAGTTTGTTTATGGCTGGGGTCCACCAGACTGGACGCTTGCCTTTGGTACAAAGAGTCTTTGTTTTGCTTGGGATTGCCTTATCCATGCAGTCCTGCAGGTGCTGGTAGAAGGCATTTGTAAGTGATTCAGCGGCTTGAGTACTGTTTTCCGCCCGGCTCGGTGGCCTTAAAGGAGACCACACTAGTCTTTAGAAGTGTGAAGTCGGCTTTCGAGAAGTTCTTTACTGTGGTCTTTTCTATTTCAGGTGGTGGTGGGATGAGGACCTCCAGCGAGGCTAGTTTGTGATCTGGTCTCACCAGTGAGGGTATACTTCGGTGTTGAACATTGTGCTCCCATGTTCGTGATGATGAGATCAAGTATGTTTTCTCCTCTTGTGGGGATGGTGACTAGTTGTTCCATGGCATTTGAGTTTATGAATTCCAGGAACTTTTGGGCTAGGGTGGTTGGGCTTGAGTAGTGTTCCCAGTCTATATTAGGGTAATTGAAGTCACCTAGTATGATGGTGTTTGGTGATACATTTATCCCCTCTAGTGTTTTCAGGAAGGCCATGTGAGGTTCCTGAGTTTGTGAGGGTGGCCTGTAACATGCTACAATTTGCAGAGCAGTCTTGCCTATGGTTAATTGCACCTGGATGGTCTCCGATGCATCATGCGTTGCCACCAGTCTTGAGGTGTGGGTGTCCTTGATGAATATGGATACCCCCCCTCCTTTCTTGGTATTGTCCGGATTTTGGGGCGGAGCATGATAAGAGGTAAAACCTGATAGTGCTGGGGTGCTCTCAGGAGCCTTGAACCAGGTTTCTGTCACTGCACAGACATCGATGTTCTCTATACTGAGAAGGGCCTCGAGTGCGTGCATTTTGAGATTTAGACTTCTGGCATTGAGCAGCATTACCCTTAGTTTTTTTCCTTTTTTGTGTTCTAGGGTGGTAGGTTTAGAATTTTAGCCTTGCCTAAAAAAGGCACTATGGGGGTGGCAAGAGCCTTTGCCAATATCCGGAATCCCAGGGGTGACAGGTGCAAGCCGTCCCTTGCGAAGCAGCGTGGCTTGTCCAGCATGTCATCCCAGGCAGACAGACATTGGATCCCCTTTGAATGACACCAGAGTTTAAGCCAATTGTTAAAGCTGATCATCTTATCTCTGTATTGTGGCATCATTCTTGGTGAAGGTAAGATACTGCTCAAGGTCAGGGTCATACCTGCCTGGGCTACATAATCAGAGAGCTCCTCAATGTCTCTTTTCATGTAGTCCAAGGTGGTACGTCTCAGGTCATTTACACCAGCGTGGACAATGACTGAGTCGTATTTGTACCTGCTGTTGAGAGACCTGAGTGCTTGCGTTATGTGGCGGATTCTAGCGCCCGACAGGCAGCTTACTGTGACCTTCTCCTTACTCAGTCTGGTGAGCGGGACGTCAGTGTGTCTGACTATGGAGTCACCAATGACTAGTGTGTCTGGCATTGTGTTTAGCCTTAAGGGCTGTGACTGTTTGACACTCTGACTGTGAGGTCTATGTGTTGCAGGTGCTGTGTTCTGAGGTGGTGGTTGTTTGGGTGTCTGCTTTGGTGGCCTCTGCTGTTTTGGTAGATTTTTGATCAGAGCCGAGTATGTCTTTGTGTGTTTATGTGTATGATTTGAGGTTGTGATGGTACTATGTGAGACTGGGTCTATAGTGTGTGTGGTAACCTTCTCCTCCTGACTGGTCTTGCCAGTCCTATGTTGAGAGAGCTCAGCCTCCAGTTTGGCCGTATAGTTGCATCTCTCGCATGTATTTGTGTTTTGTGGGAGGAGGAGAGGGTTGTCTGTGTACATGAGGCAATTGTAACATTGCCTCAATATTCCCAGGTTCACCAGCTGAGCAGGAGAGGACACTAGCAACTGATCCCTCGACATGCTAGAAGGACTAGACAAAAAACTTTAAAAGAGATTCCGGGGACGTGGGTGACCGAGAAATGGGGGTTTGCCTTTTGGGGTGCTATCTATAAGAGTGCCGTATCAAGGTAATAAGTACTGTAGGAGCAAGTGCTAGGTTTAACAGATAGAGAAAAGTCTACTTGGAGTCAAGTAGAGATGATCTTTTAGGTATTAGAGAAAGTGCTAGTAACAGGGATGCTTAAAGGTAAGATTGAAAAGAATGCACTCTGCAGTGTGCACTAGAGAAGTTAGATATGACCGTAGGTAACTTGAGTTTTACCTGTTTAAAAAGTTAAGGTTTAGTGGAGAGTTACTATTTTTAAAACAGCAAGATGGACTGAAAGGGGTGGTTACTTTTGTATTTTGGTACTATGAAATACTGTAGGATGGCCAATAAATTTAAATAATTGAAGGGGTGGGATTTCAAAAGTGATGGTTTTGTGATTACTCACATAAGCCAGTGAAAGTAGAGAGAAATGAGATATATGGTCAGATTAACATAAGAGGCGGGCAACTAGAAAGACAGTGGTATTTAACAAGACAACTTAAATGGGTGGGAGGGAAGGAAAAATTCTGCCTGACTCAGAACAGAGAGAGCTGTGGTCTCTTTTGAAGTTTTAATATGCTGTTAAAACAGAATGCAAGCAAAACACAAGGTAAAGAAAACAAACTACAGTATTCAAAATATAGAAAGGCAATACAGAAATACAAAAAATAACAGCAAACTAACCTTTCCTTCACAGCAAAGTGTAGCAGAGTCTGGATGAGCCTTTCTGGTAAAGATCTCAGACATTATGCAATGATTACAACAGTTCATGACTTATGAGAGAGAAGGACAGGAAATGTTAAAGCATACCTCTCAACCTCATACTGCAAGACATCAGGACAGTAGCCAAAGTGAATGAATGTCTGCAAGTTGATAGTTATGCTGTAATGTGTCCCACCATATGTTACTTTACCTTCATAATTAGCATTAAACAGCAGTTTTATATCTTTTCTAAACCAAATTATAAACTTCATTACTTTGATTGTATTTATGATGAGATTCAATATGTAATGGCTAGATTTTTATAATTTAAAATTCATTTAAAAATCAAGACTTTATAATCAGAATGAGGGCAAAAAAAATGTTTTTAAGGAATTAACTCTGTTTCATCACTCACTGAAGCTTAAATTCAGATGTTAAGTTGTCTGTCTCGCCTTCATTCTTGCTGGATGGGTTCGGAGCCGACCTCGGCTCCGACTCGGCCACTCTAAAAGCTCGAGAGTTGGTTCCACCGGCTCGAGGCTCCCCTTATATCCCACAATGCTAGGCGTGAGTTACCTCAGATCTCGTTTGCCGCTACAGCGATCGAGGTGTGTTTTCTACCGGCTCCAGGTTAGTGAAAGTTAGACTAGTTTAAATTCTTTAGACTTAAGCTAGCTTAGTGTATTTTTCTTTCCCTTAGTGTAGTGGATATTATCCCTTCATATCCTTTATCCAGCCCCTTTTTCTAAAGAACTTATAGTTCTTTCCCTAAGGCCTTGGCCCTCCCTTCCCTATCCTTAGGGTGTGTATGTGTTGATTAGGGAATTTTAACTTAATTACCTTTAGTTTAAATATTCCCTTTGAACCCCTATCAGTGTAATCTGTGTGTGTGTGTTTTCTGTGTGTGATTACACTTAGGTTCCTTGAGTATGTCCAAGGATACAAAGGTCTCAGGCTTCAAGAAGTGTGACTCGTGCTGTCAGAAAATGTCTCTGACAGACGGTCACACTTCTTGTGTGTATTGCCTGGGACCTTTACACCTGCAGGACTCTTGTGCTGTATGCCATGGCTTCAGCCCTAGAGTCCTGCAGGAGAGAAAAACTCATTTTGAGGGGTTTAATTAAGCCTGAAGGTTCCCTCTCTGTGTCATCGGGGAAACCTTCTAAGGCTTCCAAGACCTCGGCTCCAGCTTCAGAGTCGAGGCCTAAGGCTCCGAAGCCTACTGCTTCATCGGCTCCGGCTGGAGCCGATGAGTCTTTGACTGCAGTATCTGTGGTTTCCTCGGCTCCGGCTGGAGCCGAGGCATTAGAGATTCCTGAGTCGGCTCCGATCAGACCATCGGAGCCGACATCTAGAAAGAGATCGAGGTCACCGTCCCTTGGCTCTGTTCATTTGGCTCCAGCGTCTCCCTTGCTGTCTGAACGGAGCCACAGATCTCACTCCTCCAGGTCATCGAGGCTCTCAGATCACGACCTCCAGAGGGTAGTGAGTAGACTTTTGAAGTCCGAGGCACTGGCCCAAGTGCTCCAGAGTCCGACTCATCAGTCGATGCCTCAACTTGTTCCAATAAATATTCCTCCTCCGACTCCTTTGAGCTCGGGCAGGCGTCTCGGGACTGAGACTGTGGTAGCGTCGGAGCCGATACAATTGTCTTCGGCTCCGTCGTCGGCTCTGATTTCTTCTTTTGAAGAATCTCGGCGCCGGGCTTCCCTCGTCGGCTACCGCGGGGTCAGTGGCGTCGGACCCTTGTCCGACCCCCTCTCCCTCTCGGTGCTTCGGCGCTGGTGAGTTCGGCTCCGACATCGGCCTCGGAGCCATCTCTGTCGGTGCCGAGGGAGGTTCTCAGCTTCTCGGAGTGGGGACCTCTGGCTCTGCCGGATAGGGGTGCGTTCGAGGTCATGCGGAGTGTGTTGGAACCTTGTTCGACTCCACAGTCGGCTCCGTCCGCCCCTCCCTCTTCGGTGCCTTTGGTTATGTCGACTCACTCCCTCATCCCAAACCGCAGAGAGCTAGCTCCTCAAGAATCCCCTGTGGGGATCTCATCCTCTTCCGAGGCCTCCCCTGAATTGGCAGGGAGCCCCTAGGAAGAGAAAGTGTAAGAGGAAGCACATAGACTCACCTGAGTCTGTCACCTCTGACACAGATTTAGAGGATTCCGAGGGTTCCCCACGTTTCCCTTCTGAAGATGTCTCTTTTGCAGACATTCTAGAGATCCTGAAACAGAGGGGAAATTGGCCAGCCCTTAACCCTTTGGAGGATGAATCTGTGTATCTTGAGGCGTTTGGCTCTCGCCCTTCCACCTCCTGGGTGTCCCCCCCCTTTGATCCCCTCATGCAGGTGGTTGCAAAGAAGGCCTGGACGGCTCCTGATTCAGTGGACCCTACCCCAGGAGACCTTCCAAATTTATAACAGCACCAACTGACAAGCAATTTCTCACAAAAGGTGTTTCTGTGGATGCTATGGTGGTAGCTGCTGCCACCAAGAAGGAACTAGCTGATCCTTCAGTGCCTGTTCATCCCCCTAACAAAGAATCTAGGTCTATGGACAGGTACGGGAAGCGGATGTTCTCGTCAGCGACCTTTGCTATGCGTTCGCTGAATTACCTATGCCATTTTACTCGTCTTCAAAGGAACTTGATCAAAGAAGCGAGTGACATGTTGAAGGATCCTACGGCTGCGGGTTTTCAGGACAAGATGAACACTCAGCTGGCTACCCTGAACTCCATAGCTAACTCCTCCATGCGCCTCCTCTCTTATGCGGCTGATGGAGCGAGCAGGGCCGCAGGGACAGGTGTGGCCTTACGCAGACATGCCTGGATGCGGCTATGCAACTTTGCGGACCCCTTTAAAACGTCATTCACTAATTCCCCGTTTGATGGATCATCTCTTTTTGGTCCTCAAGTGAAAGAAACCTTGACTAGGTGCGAGACAGATGGCAAGACTCTTTCTGCCGTCGGAGTCCGTTTCTCCACTCCTTCTAGGCCTTACCCCAAAGGCCAGAAAAGTGGAAAAATGTGGTTCCGCAAACAATCTCAAGGGACTTCACCTGACGCACAGAGTCGGTTCCCCGCCAGAGGCAGAGGGGGGAACAACAATGGTAGACGTCGCCATAGAGGCAGGGGGGGTCCGCAGAACCAGGGCAATCGAGAAGCCTTCTCTGATAAGACCTTTCAGCATCCCTGAGGTGTTGCCTGACTGCCCACCTTCGGAGGCAGTCGGGGGAAGATTGTCACTGTACCCAGAAGCCTGGCTATCCCTGACTCAAGACAAATGGGTACAGTCCATCATTTCCGAAGGCTATACCATTCCCTTCGTTCGCATTCCAAACCAATCAAAAAAATCCCTTCCAGATGTTCCACCCACTCAAAGGGATCTTGCAGCTTTGGAAATTTCAAAGCTGCTTGCAAAAAGAGCAATACAGCCAGTTCCAGCAGACCAGCAAGGATCTGGAATCTACTCCAGGTTCTTTTTAGTTCCAAAGAAAACAGGGGACTGGAGACCAATTTTGGATCTCAGTATCTTGAACAAGTCAGTCAAGAAAACAAGATTTCGGATGGTCACGCTGCAGTCCATCCTTCCCCTATTGGGAAAGGGAAACTGGATGTGCTCTATAGACCTTCAGGATGCGTGCTATCACATAAAATGAACAGACGCTCCAGAAGATTCCTCCGCTTCAGGCTGGGAACCAGTCATTTTCAATTCAGGGCCCTGCCCTTTGGTCTCACCACTGCCCCCCGGGTGTTTACCAAATGCATGGCAGTGGTAGCTTCTCACCTGAGACGTCAAGGATTCCAGGTTTTTCCATATTTGGACGACTGGCTCCTCACAGCTCCCACCAAGCATCTTCTTCTATTGGCCAGGGACTACACCTTTCGCATTTGTCAAAATTTAGGCATTTCAATAAATTGCGAAAAGTCTGTTTTGTCGCCTTGTCGTACTATTACCTTCATAGGCGCAAATCTAGACACAGTCAACATGTCTGCGAGACTAATAGATCAGAGAATAACAGACATACACAAACTGGTCTCGCTCCTCTTCAGCAGCAACAGAATCAAAGCCAGGTTAGTTCTGAAAGTGTTGGGGATTATGGCGGCTGCCATACCTCTGCTTCCATTAGCCAGATTCCACATGAGAATCCTTCAATGGATGCTCTTCACGCAATGGTCATACCAGCAACTTCCGATGTCCCACACCATCATGATTACGCAAACATGCAGAAATCATCTTCTGTGGTGGATGTCTTCCCCTCAGCTCTTGTTGGGAAGACCCTTTGTCCCTTCCCCTCCGGTTGCTACTCTGACAACGGACGCCTCCCTGATCGGGTGGGGGGGGCATTATCAGGGCAGAACTGTCCAGGGCACATGGCAACCAGACGAATGCCACTTGCACATAAATGTTCTAGAGATGAGAGCAGTGCTTTTAGCGTTGCAAGCCCTTCAAGACTCTCTTCCCTTGGGAACGATAGCAATCCAGACGGACAATATGTCTGTAGTGTGGTATATCAACAAACAAGGCGGAACCAGGTCCTACCCCCTGTGTCGAGAAGCACTCAGACTGTGGCAATGGGCGATTTCTTCTCAGCGGTTTCTGATAGCAACGCACATCCGCGGGAAGTCCAATCAAATCGCGGACAAATTGAGCAGAGCTATCCTCATGCCTCACGAGTGGTCTCTGAAAGACTCTGTTGTGAGAGAAGTTTTTCTCAAGTGGGGTCAGCCTTGCTGTGACCTTTTTGCTACTCCCCAAAACAGCAAGTGCAGAGATTATTTCACCCTATTCCCTTTACCAGGCCAACCCAGCAGAGACGCTCTAGTCCAAGTTTGGCCCCGGGGACTTCTGTATGCATTTCCTCCCTTCCCACTAATCTCTCAAGTGATACAGAAAGCTATCGCTCAGAAGGCCTCGTTGATCCTCATTGCTCCTTACTGGCCTCGACAGGTTTGGTTCCCCTTTCTACATCATTTTCTGTTGGAGCGACCTTGGCATCTGGACCTAGTTCCAGATCTTTTGATCCATCAGTCGGGTCAGTTTCATCGCTCCCTTCCCTCTCTGAACCTCACTGCTTGGTTCCTCCAGTTCCAACCTTAGCCAGGCTTCCTCAAATATCTCACTCTGTCTGAGATATTTTGATAGCTTCCCATAAATCTTCCACTTGAAAGATTTATTTGAGTAAGTGGAAACCTTTCGCCTATTGGGCTCAAGGAAGGGACATAGATCCTTTCTCTGCTTCCATCCAAATGGTCCTTGATTTTCTAGCTGAACTCTTCCATGCAGGTTCATCTCCATCTACTCTTAAAGTTCAATTGGCAGCTATTTCTAACTTTCATGTGGGCATCTCAGAGTCTGCCATAATGTCCCACAAGCTTTGCAAAGCATTTTTGAAGGGAGTTTTTCTACTCAGACCTCCTATAAGAAATCCTCCTCCTCCTTGGGACCTAAATTTAGTTCTTAGTTCTTTGATTCTTTCCCCTTTCGAACCTGCAGCCTCCTGTTCTTTAAAATTGCTATCATGGAAGACACTCTTTCTGGTAGCTATTACTTCAGCTAGAAGAGTTTCAGAACTTCATGCACTCAGCTGTCGACCTCCTTATCTGTTGTTCCATAAGGACAGGGTATCTTTACGAACCAACCCGTCCTTTTTACCTAAGATAGCCTCTGCGTCTAACCTAAATCAAAGCATTGACCTTCCTGTGTTTTTTCCAGAATATTCTAACAGGTCTGAACAAAAATTGCATTGGCTAGATGTTCATCGTCAGTTAAGGTACTATTTGGATAGAACCAAACAATTCAGAAAATCTGACCAGCTGTTTGTCTCTTATGCAGAAGGCAGAAAGGGACTTTCAGTTTCAAAGGTATCATTATCTAGATGGCTAACATCTCTGATTTCCCTTGTTTATGAAATTAGACACCAAAAGCTGCCTAACAAACCTAAAGCCCATTCTACCAGAGCTTTGGCTACTTCTATAGCCTTCCAAGACAGACTGCCTATTGACACCATTTGTGCAGCGGCTACTTGGGCTACTTCTCACACTTTCATTTCTCATTATAAGTTGGATTTAGCTTCTAGGCATAGAGCTAACTTTGGTTCCACTGTTCTCAAGAGCCTGTTCCGTTAGGCCACCCGGGACAAGGTGCTAGGGACGCGGTCCCATCCAGCAAGAATGAAGGCGAGATAGACAACTTAACATATAGAAGTTATGTTCTTACCATAACGTTCCATGTTAGTTGTCTTCTTCTCGCCTTCTTCTTGCGTCCCACCCTCCTTCCCCCTGGCCTGGACAGACCTAGAGGAGTTTTGATTGTGACCTCTCTTTCTACCACCTCTTACTTTAGGTATATGCTGCTCTGCATATTTTCCTGGATCAGGATGTAGGTCACCCTTCTCTTCTCCCTGGTTTATAGAGGTGGACTTTGTTTATAGTTATTCTGTTACTATTATAAGCTGGGCCTAGCTTACAAACGAGATCTGAGGTAACTCACGCCTAGCATTGTGGGATATAAGGGGAGCCTCGAGCCGGTGGAACCAACTCTCGAGTTTTTAGAGTGGCAGTCGGGCGAGGTCGGCTCCGAACCCATCCAGCAAGAAGAAGGCGAGAAGAAGACAACTAACATGGAACGTTATGGTAAGAACATAACTTCTATTTATGTTTCAAATGCATAAGAGTGGTGTATAACATTTAGAGAATCTAACTCATTCATGTTATTTAAATCTGTAAGTTTTAGTAAATTTGTCTAGCTTTGTAATGCCTTAGCCCAAACAAATATACTGGGTTTTTACAGTTGCACTAGAATATGATTACATTACAATGCAATTAAAATCTCCCTAAATATCAAACTACCATTCATATTATTAAAAAGAATACTCAAAGATATTTGCAAATTTTACTGTAAGGCCTACAAACCATTTGATATTTGTTGATTCAAATAATCTTTTTTATTATATAGTGGTGCAGCGGTAGTGTTGTTGCCTCACAGCAAGAGGTTCTCCCGTTCGATTCTCGGCTGGAGCGCCTTCTGTGTGGAGTCTGCATGTCCTCCCCACAGTCGCGTGACATTCGAAAGACATGCTTAGAATCGGCGTGCCTTCGTTGAAGGTTGGGAGTCGAACTGGCACCTCAGCACCCCCAAAAAAATCTATTGTCATTAGTGGAGTTCCACTGTGGTGACCCCTAACTGGGAAAAGCCGAAAGAAGAAGAAGAACAACATATAATAACCCTAATTTCCATGGTAAACATTCCTTTTTATCACTGCATGAATGTGCCACGCAAGGCATAACTGTATTTTCTGTAACACTGTTACCCCTTCCTCATGTCTAAAACAAAAATTAACTTGTATTTTAGATTAATTAAATCCATATAGTTGTTCATGAAAAATAAGGTTCTTGCAAGAATATGACTACATATCTGTTTAGGTATAAATGTTTAAGTAGTTCACCTGTTTTATGGGAACTGTTTAAACCACTGATGTTTACCGATTTAATATTAAGAGTAGTTATGGAACTGAGCATTCTTCTTGTTTTTATATTTTATTGATTTTGGTAGTACTACTCTGTAAAACAAATTAAAATATCTAACAAATGTTCAGATAATACTATGTTATATTTAAATTTCGAATTGAACTTATTTGCAGACACACAAACATTTAAACGTACAGTTATACGGAACTGTATGTGCAACAATTTAAATAAATCACTCCTGAAATTCATTAGTTACTAACTTAATCAGGAATCCCAAACTAAACAACTTTAATAAACTAACAATTGTTTCTTCCAAAAATGAAAGGACAAATCTCTCATTCTGTCATATCTCTCTCTCTCTTCTGTCTTTCCTCCTCTTTTGCCTGTACGTGTAACCCTCTTTTTATTTTTCATTGTCTAGTCTCAACCCCATTTCCCTGACATTTCTCTGACTCTTCTCTGCATTATTTTGCTTTGCATTTCAAATGTTGTGATCTTATCTTTACTTAAATATTACATTGCATATTCATATCATCCTTAATCGTTTATTTGACTTTTATTTTCATAATCATTGATATTCTTAGTGTTCTTCAACTATAAGGACTGAATTAAAATTCAGATTAGGCTTTCACCATCATATTTATTTCTGTTCTTTCTGCATCCATTCAACATTATAATTCTTAGATTTCTTCAATAATAAAATAATAGGGGCTGCTAAGAAGGGCAACAAAGTTTTGAGTGAGGATGTCATTTTGAACTAATTTTTTATTCTTGACTTTTTTATATTATGCAAATTAACTATAAACAGTTTGAAATAAAATGAAGACAAAAAGAAAAATAACATCAAAGGAAAATGATGAAGTAAAAGTATATGCTTAGTAGATAAAATATATGTATATATGGTTTCACTTTACAAGCTTGAGATACTGAAATCTTGAACTTCAGAATCTCGACACCATGAGAGCGAAAGTAGAGTTGCCTCAAACTGCATTCTGTTGAATGTTAGTTTACTGAATCAGTAGTAGGTGTGGTATGTGCTGTTTTTCCGGTATGCAGTCAGTTTAAGGTAAATGGTGTTTGGGTAGGAAAGATGGTGGCTGATGTGTGGTTATATTCGGAGGGTCGGGTCAATTTGCAATTTTTAGGGTTTTGTGTAGGAGTGTGGTTTGGTGTAAAGTATTGGGAAGTTTTAGAAGTTGGTTAGAGTATCTAAGTGTGAGTGTGTGTGTGTGTGTGCATGTGTGTGTGTGTGTGTGTGTGTGTGTTTAAGTCTTGAAAGTGGTGTGTTTTTCTGTGTGTAGTGTGTGTGTTTTTCATGAGATAGGTATAGTAGTGTGCAATGGGAGAGTAGGGTGCACGTTAGGTTTGTCTGTTTTTTGTGTTAGTGCGACCTTGGAGTTGGTATCTATAAGTAGTGGGGGTGTGGAAGGTTCAGGGGAGCTTGCCCCCTACTAATAGGTATGGTAGTGGTGTGTGTGTTGTTTTTTTGTTATTTTAGTGTGTTTAGGTTGGGGGAGGGTTGGGTATTGGTTTTGGAGTGTTATTTTCAATGTTATGGGTGTCGGGTTTTGGGTTTTCATATTTTTGCAATGGCTGTGTTTTGGTCTCAAGATACTGAAATTTGACATTTCGGTATCTTGAGCTTGTAAAGTAAATATATATATATATGTATACACACACACACACACACACACACACACACACACACACACATGCACACACACACACACTCACACTTAGATACTCTAACCAACTTCTAAAACTTCCCAATACTTTACACCAAACCACACTCCATCATAACTAAATATGTAGTAAAATGAACATAATTATCTTTTACAGGTGCTTTTCTTTTGCTTCTGCAGACTGTAATATATTACGTTTTAATTCTTTGAACACTTTCATCCTGATGTAATATACCAGGACATCTTCAGAATCTGAAGATTTTCTGTTACATTGTAGGAGGACAAAAGCACTTAATGAATTTTAAACTCAGCTTCCTTTGGCATTCTGTGGCGTGGTTCAGACTTGTGATTTAAACTGTCTGTTTGTTATTTTTGACTATCTTTTCACATGTTTTTGTTTCTTCTGTATTTTTTTTCAGTATTCAATAAGCTGATTACAAAGATAATAAAGTTATTTTACATTTTTAAAGTCAGTATTAATTTATAGTAACAATTTTTATTTCTAAGTATATTGAATTTTATTATATTCTTTACCAATATCCCAATTATTATGTGCTTTTTTATAACTTTTGTAAAAATTAATTTACAAATATTATAACTTAAGTATGTAGGTACTTATGACTGAAATAGCTAGTATAAGTGCTATATGGTCCTACAAATGACTAACAAAAACAATCCACATATAATAACTACAAATACAATTTGCATCACAATAACCCTGGTGCTGCAAATAAGCATTAAATTATTACAAAGATGTTTGTAAACTATGATTTCTGATAACTATTGATAAGCTGTAAATTCAGAAAGTAAAATCCTTGTATGCAGTAGATTTATTATAGTGTAGCTCTTTCAACTGTACTGATACAAATAATTCTGAAGAAAGTGCTAAACTATAATAAATCTCTTGGGGACAAGAAATTTGCTTTATGGATTTACAGGTTTTATTTTCGCTTTATTTGAAGTTTTGTTCAGCACTTGTGTTTTTTTAATTAACTATTGATAACATGCTGATCCTAAGTCAAATCCTAGCAGCAGTTTGAGTGGAAATTTCATTAGTTCATTTCTCTGCATGTACCATTTTTCAAAAGAAACGATGCATTCAGAGTCTAAATCAGGATCACTTGAAATAATTTCCAAACTTTATGGTTAATAATCATTAACTTGTGCTTTTATGAAATATGGTATTACACTACCTAGGTGCTTATAATGTTTAGAGCAGTTTAATAAGTTGTCAATATAAATACTGAGAAAGTGTAGTGTTCTTATTTTTTACATAAGGAAGAAGAGAGAGCATGGTATGATGATAATAGTAACTAATTCAGTTCATCAAACCAGTTGCTTTCTGTAGATACCTACGTCAAAAATATTTTGTGAAAAAGATAGCAACAAATTAGTTTTTTAGTCAAATTACTTTTTTGTCAATCAACAGTATCTGTATATGAGCTTCAAAGTGTCATATTGATAGTGAACCTCTCAGTAACATATTTAAGTAAATATTTTATATATGGTAAAAACAAATCCAGTTACAAATGAATGCAGATTTACTGGAATTAATGCTTGGAAACCAAAATTTAAGCAGTGCACAAGTAAATAACTTTTTTTAATTCTTTTAAGTGATACGTTTTGATCAGGAATAAATAGCCATTTCATAATACAGAAATTGTGGTTCTCCTTTACTAAACCTAATATAATTAAATTTGAAATTATACAAAGAAGATATAGTAAGCCAAAAGTAGCCTTGGGAATATGGATTTAGGATGAGAGTCTTATAAAATTAGGATTATTTACTGTCAAATATAGACAAAGATGGTGGAACCTTATACAGATATATAAGGCTACATAAGCTCTAGTTTTATAAGAACACCTGTCATTAAGGAGAAGAGAAAATATTGAGGGGGTCAAACACTTCAGATCATTTAAGAAAAACACAACTATGTGGTATTCAGAAAAGGTGGTGGTGAATGAGAATAAGCTATCAGCTGATGTCAAAGTAGTAATCTTTAGTTTTCATGTCAGTTCTTGCAGTTTATAGGGAGAAACATTTTAGAAGTACTGATAAATTTAAGGCATTGAGCCTAATCCTGAACTGTTATTGTATTGTATTGTATAATACTTACTTTTCAAGCAAGCACAAATAATTTAAGTTAGGTCTTTAATGTATGCCTAACAAATGAGGGCCATTTCTTAAGAATATAGAAGAGAACAGTGAATGTTAAAAATGTATGTTCTACTTTAAAGTTGCTTTTTGTAGAACTAAGCCTCACTGCCCCCCCCCTTCCTAGTACTTATGTATAGTAATTGTAAGATAGACACAGTATGTGTAACTCTTCAATTTTGCTCATTCTGTCTTCCTGTTCTGGGACTTGCAACAGTGAGTCTCAGAATTAAAATGGTTACTGTAGTTCAGCCTTAGTGCACTTAATTCAGATAATGCATCCAGGTCATTCTACATGTAAATCCACTGCTTTTATCTAAAGGAGAAATCTGTTTATCATTCAAGAGCTCTAGAATAACATAATTAATATATCTAAAAAAATTCCGACCTGTAAGTACCAGTAAATTAATTCAAAAAAGGGCTAAATTGCTCTTGTGACAGTATGATCAATCACCTATATGTACAATCCTGTGAAACTTTTAACGGCTAAGGCAGCCACATGTCATCTGTTTAAATATCCTGGCTGTGAATTTAATTGTGTGTGTTGTTTGTTTATTTAAACTATACCACAGTAGCCTACTGATACAAGGTTATCCTGGTTTTCCACCTGAGAAATTAAGACAAGACTTACAGTTTCAAAGCAGTCCTTGGTCAATTGTGATTGTTCTTAACACATACTTGTCTTGCTTTGTGATTGTTTCCAGCCCCTCATACAGGAACCTAACAGGGTCTCTACCCGCTTCGCTCCCCGCCCTGCCCCCTATTTCCTCCCGCCCCCAGTGGTCCCACCTTTATTGCACTCAAACCCCTCCCATCTTTCCAATAGCCAACCACAGCGCTAACCCAACACTACCTCCTCCATATTCCCTCTACTATCACACCTCCTCAACTGACATGTACAAGTATACCTTTCCTTTGCTCACTGCATGCACTCTCCTTGCACATCTTACATCCTACCAAAGCTCCATCATTCCCCCACTCAACCACTACCACTGTACTACTACTCACACCACCACCCATTTCTCACCCATACTCAGCTCCCCTCCCACCAGCTCAAGAACCATCCCTATGCACCCCCACATATTCTACCAACTATATTACTCAAACGTAAAGCATCCTACAACTTAACATAGTAACCCTCCCACCATACCTATTACCCACAGAGAACAATCATAAAATTTCCCTTATAAACAAACACATTCAAAAACTGAGAAAACTAATAATCTCATGCATATCAAAACTAGCCCTAAGTGGAGACATCACCCCAACCCTGGCCCTACCATCTCCAACCCCAATCCTCATAATCAGACTAGAAATCACAACTTCTCCCATATTACAGCCAATAGAAAGCCAAGTGACTTCCTTCTACTAAGCCTAAATATTAGAAGTATATCCAACAAAGTCCATGAACTCCATGCCACCATAGACTTATACTCCCCAGATATAGTCGTCCTGACAGAAACCTGGCTAAAACCTCACATTACCAGTGAGCAAATACTCCCTACAGGTTACGGCATACTAAGAGTAGACCGGCTAAACAAAAGGAGGTGGTGTAGCTATAATATTTAAACAACATCTAAACATCCAGATCTTAAAATCATCAGCTCCACAAATAGGCAATGAAGAAATAATATATACCAACCTCAAAATTAACCAAAACAAAACCATCAACATAATTGGATGCTACTTCCCACCTGGCCAAAACATCCCTCCACTAGAAAACCTCCTCAGCTGGTCTACCCACCATCTCCCCAAGAAACTATCATCTTAGGTGATTTCAATATTGACTGGCAATCCTGTTCTGGCAACAATCCAACCCATCATGTACACCTTCATGGCTTCACCCAACTAGTCCAGTCACCAACAAGGATAAATAAAAACTCCAGCAAGCACTCTACCCTGGATTGGATACTAGTCAGTAAGAACCCCCAGTCATATATAACAGGCTGCTTATCAGATAGCCTCAGTGATCACTCCCCAACATTCCTACTCAAAAAATACCTGTACCAAGCTAAACCTGTCATCTATTGTCAAATACGTAAAAAAATAAACTTTAACCCACTCACATTCATCTCATCCCTCAAAGAATGTAACTGGCATGCTCTAAAGTACCTCAGTCCAGACGACGCAGTTGAATCTTTTAATACTACCTTCCTGAACATCCTTAATTACCATGCCCCCATAAGATTTTCCAGAACCAAAGCACAACCCTCCCCATGGCTACAGAAAACCACTAAGTCAGAAATGAAAAACAGGGATAAAGCCTGGGAGCACTGGTGCAAAACCAAAACCCCCGCAGCTAGACAGAAATTCCTAGAACTACGCAATAGAGTCAAAAAGCTAATAAAATGGGACAAATTCCAATACTACCAGTCTGCCCTAGACTCCTCACAACACAGCCCCAAACAATTCTGGTCCTCCATAAACTCCATCCTCCACCCAGGTAAAGTCAGTACCCCTCCCCCAACATCCCTCACTCCTCAGAAAATATTGCTACCTCATTCAACACACACTTCACCCAAACCATACTATCACTAGCTAAACAACACAACCCCCCCCTCCAACCCACACCTTCAACTAGTAATCTCCGCACTGCCTTCTCTTTTTCTCCTGTACCTACCTCCAACATAAAAAAACTCTTAACTAAACTTAAACCCACCAAATTAGCAGCAGACGACCTCCCAAGTGAATACCTACAAATCGCAGCTGATGCTCTGGCCTACCCAGTATCCATCTTGATTAACCGATCTCTGTCGGAAAGTTACGTTCCTACATTGTGGAAAGTCTCACATATAATTCCCCTCCACAAAGGCAGACCCTCTGCAGAACTAACCAATTACCGCCCCATAGCTATTCTCTCTCCACTCTCCAAAATACTAGAGAGATGCATACACTCTCAGGTCTCACACTACCTCCTTACTAACAACCTCCTTTCCAGTACTCAGCATGGTTTTCGACCAAACCATAGCACCACCACTGCCTTACTCTCCTTTACAAACACTATCCTTCAGCATAAAAACAATAGCTATCTCTCCTCTGCTACTTTCCTAGACCTATCTAAAGCATTTGACATGGTCCCACACAAACAACTTATCTCTGTCCTCAGTAACCTATCCTTCTCACAATCAGTCACCAACTGGTTTCAGAGTTACCTGTCTGACCACCAACAATCCGTTGTATGGCAGAATGACATATCTCCCCAACTACCTGTCTCCATAGGGGTTCCCCAAGGATCCATCCTTGGACCCCTACTTTTCTCTGTTTACACCAATAATCTAGCCTCTGCCACCAAACATGGCACACTCATCCAATACGCAGATGACTCTACCATCATCTGCTCAGCCCAGTCCCTACCCAAACTGCAAAAGTCACACAGGAAGCCTTTTCCTCTGTTGAAACATGGTTATCCGATGCCCAATTAATACTCAACCCAAACAAAACTAAACTACTCATCTTCCAACCCACCAAACATACTCAAAACAACTCTCACTTTAACATCACAGCAAAAGACAACACCACTATATACCCAACTGAACACACCAAATTGCTAGGAGTGGAAATAGACAATAAACTAAAATTTGACATTCACATATCCATGACCATAAAAAGTCCACAAAAACTAGGAGCATTATACAGAAATAAACAATTTCTCACCAAAGCAGCAAAGATTTCAATAGCAAATTCCCACCTTATCTCCACCCTACTTTATGCCTCTCCAGTATATACCAACCTAAGGCAATGTGATCTAAACAAGCTAGAGACCTGCTACAACAAAATCGCAAAATTAAGCCACAGGGGCATCCTACCGTAGTCACCACTGTCTCTCACTTGCTGAACTGGGCTGGCTTGAACTCCCTCACCTCCTTCAGTGGTATCAACTCTCACTCACCTACAAACTAGTAAACCATCCACTAAATGTCCCATCCCTCCAGAATCTACTCCAACCCTATCGCACCACCAGACCACTAAGATCCAGCAACAAAAATCACTTGCAGATCACTAAAGCCAATAACTCTGCTGGTGAAGCACTATTCTCTTGCGCCATAGCCAAATTATGGAACTCACTCCCACCCACAATTACTTCTGTACCATCAAGCACCAACTTCAAAACTTTATTAAAAGCGCACCTAAAAACATGCTGGCTATGCCCTTGCAACTCCAACTCTAATATCATCCACCCCATCCAACTACTACCTTTCTTTCACCTCCACTAACTACCTTGATGATAGCAAGCTCAGATGCTCATAAGCCTAGTACTTATTATACAGCAGGAACTTCTCATTGTTACATTTGTTAATGCCTGTTATGTACTTCACAGATAAAGATTCTAGTTGTCTACTGATGTACTATGTTCTTCATCTGTAAATATGTTGTAAGTAATTTCTATGTTAAATTGTTAATCACTATGTAATCCAATGTAACTACTGTCTGTTTATTTTTACTGTGGAGCTTTTCTCCCCGGGCCTCCGCTGAAAATGGACCCACGTCCAGTCGGACACTCCCGGTCAACAAATTTAAATAAATAAATAAATAAAATAAATAAATTGTCTCATCTTCTTCATCAGGTAACATACATATAAAGATATCCATAACACCAAATGTAGGTTAATTAAATTACATACTATTGTTTCTGAGTTCAATAAAATATTTTTAGGTGTTCTAAACACACTAGTCCTGTCAGAATAAAAGAGTAAAAGCAAAAACTGCCCCATGACTATATTTACAAACAATTCATGAAACAAAGAGACAAAGTTTGGAAGGTCTGGACAAATAGTAAAACAACTCCTACTTAGCTAACACATAAATAAGTGAGAAACCTAACAAAACAAGCTGTCAGCAAGGATTAGAAAATCAGCCCCAAAACACACACACACATACATACACACACACACACACACACACACACACACACACACACACACACACACACACACAATAATCAAAATTGTTCTGTGCCTCAGTCAATAAACTGTTAAATTCAAGACAAGCTACACAGCCAATATCATACACTCACACAAGCAAAATTATACCATAGCTTGCCACTTCAACACCCAATATACATACAATACAGTCATTAACCAGCTAGGCCACTAATCTAGCGCTTGATATCCCTACTGAATGAAATAACCTCCTTCAAAAATTCTTCTGACTGCCTCCCATCAAAAATACCTCAAACAGTTAAAGCTTGTCATATTGTCAAACCAAACCAAACCAAACCAAACCCAGAATACCATACCCTACAACCAGTCTTCACCAATACCAGAACTATTTTATTAGCACTGATTCCCACCCCACCTCTTTTTTTCTAATGTAAACCTTATGATAGCGATATATAATTGTCTCTGAACCGGTTTAATACCTATCCTCTTCACTAAAAAGTTTCTTCCCTCACTTACATGATTTGAATTTCTAAGCTACAAGATTTATTATCATTTGACAAACCGACTAATACAGATCTTCAAATGTTCAATGTCAGCATCTACTAAATGTATTAGTATCATTTATACTGTAATAGTTGCCTTTATGTCATACAAATGTAGTTAAGAAGTTGCTTAAATTTCTTCTAAAATACCATATGTAAGACAGATTATTCACACTTGTAGATGATAATAGCAACATTAGTCTTAGATGTTCTTGGCACCGTAGCATTTCAGTTTTCTTTCACAAAAGGTCTATTCATGGATGTATAATTCCAGTCTAAATTTTCGCTATTAGAAATTAGATTATTTTGCACAAATGATCTAATGTCATTTAGAATGTTGAAAATTCTTGATCCAGTGGAAAGAAACAGTTTAACTTTCTCTAAATTTAAAACATGAGTGCTTATGTCATTTTGTTGAAGTAGTTTCACCAGAGGCCAGCATACTTATGTTTTTTTCCATTATTTTGACGGCATAATCATTATTAGATCGTATATTGCTGCCAATATTATTTGGTGAGTTTGAGCAAGCAGATCTCATAATCAGTTGTCCAGCTACATAATAAATACATTAACTGCTACTGAACTTGGAGGAGTGTTAGCTTTGGAAGGTGGATATTTTACTATAGATTTCTGAGCCCTTTCTATTCCGAATGACAGCCCTTCATGTTTTGACAAACGTCACCATATTTTCCTTACTTATTTAATTTTCTCTGGAACACCTTACATTACTGCTACAACTTTTTTCTGTTCTCTTGATCTTTAACTTTGTTTTTATAGCCAGGTATTTTGTTTTAGCAATATGTGAGTCTAATTTTCCGATTTGTTTCCTTCCTAGGAAGAAGTTTCTTGACATAGAAGCTGATTTACAGAGTTTCTTAGAATAAAGGATTGTATACATTTCCGACTGTTTTGTATTTGTAATGTGACTGTGTGAGCAACTAATTAATTTGTGATGTTTCGCTTATTTCACAGTATAGCTAGATTTCACTTGGGTTGTGGACATTCTGTTTAATTTTTCACTTCAGGACATGGAAGTGGCAGAAATTATATTTATTTTCAGTTTTTCAAGAAGTTGTGATTTATTGTGATGGCATTTCAGTGAACAGGATGCATAACAATTTGCTTTTAATAATATCAGTTTCATTGGTTTCCATTCAGAAAAATTACATTTAACGTATTTGCTGCATGTACATTCTTATTTGTGTCAGTCTATATACACATGTAATTGGAACTCCATCCCTGGTCTGTCACCTATATCTCTGATGGAGAGAGGCAGTCAGTTAATCACCCTCTATATAAATCAAATTTGTGGGTCACATTTAGGTTGCACAGCTATGCTTATAAGGGCTCTAGTCATTGCTAGCCTAGTATACGCCTATATATTATATGTGTATATAGACTGACACAAATAAGAATGTACATGCAGCAAATACGTTAAATGTAATTTTTCTGAATGGAAACCAATGAAACTGATATTATTAAAAGCAAATTGTGCTGAACTAAGGTTAGGAATGAACTCTGCTTCACATGGATGGGGAGACTGTTCCAGAGAATGGAAATTCTCTGAGAAACATGTCTCTCCAACATGTCCTATTTATGTCACAAGCAAAATTTATTGCTTTTAATCTAGTAGCTCTGATGCTGTTTGTTTTGCAGATGTACAAAAGGTTAATCAAAACAGGGTCCAGGGATGCCTTGTATGCTGGGTAAAGATCACCTCTCAGAAGTCTGTACTATACAGAGTAAAGAGACAGTGCTTTGAGGCGATGAGCATATAACACTGTGTTTACTCCCTGTATTCTTTTTGTAAGGAACCTTTGTCGGCATTTCAGTTGCTGCATGTGTCTGATCAGGTACATTCTGAAGGTGGGGCATTATATTATATGATCTGATGAGGGCCCAGTACGGTGACCTGTCTGGACCTAGATGCCATCCCCTTACCTATAAATTGAGCAACATAGAATATTTTTTTTATTACCTTGGATACATAGTGATCAAGGGCTAGGTTACTGTCTTCATAAATTCCCAGATCCCTGACTAGTGAATCAACTTTTTGGGGTGTTTTATTGCTAACATAGTTACCCAGGTGGATGGCTTCCCAAAAGGTACTGTAATTAATTTTTGGTATTGAGTTTTAAGCCATGGCTTTGGCACAAAGTGTTTGCCTGTGTTAGACCTTCCTTGATGGGTGTTCTCATCTTGTGGGGATTTAGTCTCCCAGTTTGTAATCATCTGCAAACTTGGTTAGCCAGAGGGCTTTGACAGTGTCTTTAACGTCCAACAAGTAGATGCCAAACAGGAGATGGCCCGGCACAAAGCCCTGAGGGACTCCACTGGTGACCGGCCTCTTTGTGGAGGTAACTTCTTGAGTCCTATCCATGAGCCAGCTATCCAGTATGTTATAAAGGGCTTGACAATGCCTGAGTGAGGTATTGTGTGTAATGCTTTAGCCAGATCTAGGTAGGCAGTATGCACTGTTTTCCCCTTATCCATTGTCTTTGTGACCTTTTCAAAGAAGTCTACCAGGTTCAGTAAACATGGCCTTCCTTTTCCAAAGCCAAACTGGGAAGGATCCAGTCTCTGAAGGTCTCCTATGTCCTTGTTGACAATTTCCATGACAATTCTCTCCATGGCTTTGCAAATATGACTGATCAGAATTATTGGCCTGTAGTTTCCAGGATCTGTTGAAGGTCTTCCCTTATGGAGTTGGATGACTGTTACAGTCCTCCATTCTTGGAACACAAAGTCTGTTTTAAGACTATAGTTATATAGTGATTCCAGGGGTCCTGATAAGTCATATTGTACAGAGTTCAGAAGGCATCTGGGTATGTTTTGGGGGCCCATTGAGGCTGAGTTCTTGGCTTTAGCAAGCACAGTCAGTACATGCTCCCTAGTTACAGCTGGAGAGGTTATGTTTGGGGGTAATTCTTGGGGGATGGTTAGGTGTGAGGAGGGGTAAAGTTGGAACTAAATTTGTCTGCAGGCAGGTTCACTATGTTATCAGGCTCAGCGAATGTGACACCATTAACCTTCAGTTCATCATATTGTTGTGTGCTGCCACTGAGGTTTCTAACATAGCTGAAGAAGGCATTATGGTTATTTTTTGATTTAGAAGCTATCTTAACCCCATAGTTGGCTTTGTTTGACCTGATTAGCCATACAGGTTACCTATTTAGTTTAATGAAAGTGTTGTTGTTTTGATGAGAATTACCCTTCATAATTTTTGCCTTCATTTTTTTCCTTTTGTTGTATATCACTGTATATCGACACCCTCCACTTTTAGCCTTTGTTTGTGCATTTACTGGTCTAAAAGAGTGGAGGGTACTGAAACCTTTGCACTGCTGGGGTACTATCTGCCACTTTAAACCATGTATCAGTACTGGCATAGATGTCTATAATTTCAAGTGTGAGGAATAGCTTAGATAAAGTGTATTTTTTATTTAGGCTCCTGACATTGAGCAGTATCACCTTGAGATTCATTTGAGCTGATTTTGCTATGTCGATAGATTTGTCAATTTGGCTTTGCCTGAAAAAGGCACTGTGGGTTTGGATAAAGTTTTAGAGAGTGTTCAAAAGCCTAGAGTGGACAGGTGCCGACCATTCTTGGCAAAATAACATGGTCTATTAAACATGTCCTCCCAAGCTGACAAATATTGGATCCCCTTAGAATTAAATCAGAAAGAAAGCCAATTATTGAAATCAATCATTTTTTCTCATATTGTGGCATCATCCTCGGAGATGGTAATATGCTGCTTAATGCTAAGCTCATACCAGGTGCAGACACATAACATGAAAGGTCCATAATATGCCTTTTCATGTAGTCCAGGGAAGTATGTCTCAGATCATTTATACATATAATGACTATGATGGAATCATACTGGTACCTGTGGTGTAATGACTTGAGTGTGTGTGTGATATGGTGTATTCTGACTCCAGATAAGCAACTAACCATTATCTTCTCCATGTTCAGCCTGATTAGACCAGCATCAGTATGTCTTACAATGGTGTCTCCTATGACAAGAGTCCTTGGAAATATGTTTACTTGCATAAAGGACTGACAGTTTGAGGCTCCATTGAAAGCTGCTACGTCTAGTGTTAGGTGTTTTTTCTGAGTGCCTTTGGGTTTTCTGAGGCATAGCTTTGCCAGTTGGTCATCTATGTAATCTTTATGTTTAGGAAGATTGCTTTTAAGTCCCTCAACATACCAGTGTATGCTGCTGTGTGTTATGTGAGGTGGCTGCTGTGTACATGATTTAAATAACCTGATATGCCCTTGTATGCACAAGTCTAGGATACAGTGTCATTGTGTAAGTACATCTGTTGCATACAGTGTCTGCTTCTTTAAGGATTAAGTGGTTGTCAGCAAACAAGAAACAATTGCTACATTGTCTCAAGATGTCTATATCTACCAAGCTGGCCACAGAGAAGTTAGGAAATTGCATAGCCATGCTGTCCAGTCCTTTAATTGTTAGCTACAAGTGGATGGTGTGTAGTGGGGTTAGGAGGCTATTAAGGGGGTTTTGTTGGGTCAGACTAATAAGGTTGCTTTATTGGGGCAGATTATGCTAAACATTACTAAATTCTATTAACTTTAATGCTTATACAGTACTGAACTCTACTAAATCAATAGATATTGCCACCTGATGCCCATCTAGCTGGTCTAAGCTTGTCTGTGTGCAAAGTATTTGTTCTGTATTTACAGATCTACAGTGTACAGTTTTATGGACTGTTCTATAGGGAAAAAATGCTTTCTATGTGCTTGCAACTGTACAGGTCAATGCTAATGACTGCTATGCAGTGAGCACCTCAGCAGAAACATTCTGAATTTATAGAAGCACTGAAAAAACAAAAAACTAACTAATGAGCCCTCTGGCCAATAAAACAACTGCACTATGAGCCCTTTTGTGTGTTTCTCAACTTAGGTAGACAATGCAAACACCTCCTGTAACAAGGTGAATAAACCCAGTCCTCCTAATGTAAAAACACAGAAAAGAGACCCATAACTGCAATGTTAGAACAAACCAATTAAACAGCTAGCTGTAAATCACTTGCTGAAGGAGATTTAAGAAAGTTGTGCAGCAGTAACAGTGAGAAGTGCAATTCTTTTACAAAAATACAGTAAAATGCACAAATAAAATCAGGAAACAAGAGCAATCACTCAAAGTAACTTAAGCAAATGCGATTTAGCAATCAAAAGTATTCAGTTTTGCCTGGATGGCACTGGATACATGTAAAACACTTCTGGAACACAAGCTAGCATTACAAGCTTGAGCAGGAGACAATATGCAGTAAAGGAGGTTTACACAAGAGCAATACTGGTTTGCTGGGTGGGCGTATGGTATCAAGAATCTATGGAAAACAATGGGTGATAAGAGGAGTTATATATCTGAGACAAAAGGCAATAGCAATGAAAGACTGGAGAGAGGAACTTTGGAAATCAAATTACCATAAAGGGCAGGCGCCAGAGATGCAGCCTTAAAAAACCACCACAGGAAAAGCGTGGCAGAGCTGAGAAAATTTCAAGGAAAAAAAGTGTGTTAGAGAGGGATCCAATCAAACAAAGCCAACACTGGAGCTCTTTCAGAAACATTAGCTTAATGACTCAGTGGGGGAATAAGGCAGACACAGAGAACAGGGGGACAAAGGGCACAAGAAAGCAACTTTAAGCAGGCAAATGATAAGCAGAATATAAAATTGTAAGAACAAAACTGGAATGTCAACACTGTAAAAGCACTGACACACAAATATTGGAGCAGAAAAAAACAATAGTCTCACTCTGAAATTCTACTTCAGTTTAAGATACCAGATTACGCATTAAGTGGTGGTAGTGCTGCGGTAGCGTTGTCGTCTCACAGTAAGACGCTGTCCGGTTCGATTCTCAGCTAGAGCGTCTTCTGCATGGAGACATGTGTGAATGGGCGTACCTTCATTGAAGGTTGTGCATCAGGCCTTGCAAGCCGGTACATAAAAATCAACTGCCAATCATTAGCAGACCGGAGTTCCACTGTGGCGACCCCTAACTGGGAAAAGCCGAAAGACACAAACAAACAAAGCTGTTTATGGAAAAATGCATTAATAAATGACTAAATAAGTCTCAAGTCTGATAGAAGTGCACAGTTCTGCCTCAACTGTGAATGAAACTACAAGATTAAGGGCCATTAAGGTTTGAAATACAAAAGGATTGCTTCTATAAGTAATTCTGCTTGTCGAAGTAAAAGCGCACACTACTGTAGAAACACAATCTTCCCAAAACTGCAAATTAAGCTACAAGACTAAAGCCTTACAACAAATTGAAAAATTCATATAGATATATATATATATATATATATATATATATATATATATATATATATATACACACACGTGTGTGTGTGTACATTTTTAAATATATATATGTATATATATATATATATATTATATATGTGTTTATGGTCAGTGTGATGACTAATACTGCCAAATGTGCAGTCTTGAAAGACAAAATTCCCCTATTTCCAATGTTCCACAACCTTGGACCTTATTTAAATAAAAGTGGTGAAGGAGCTTTATGGGAAGTGTATGGGTTTTACTCCCCAAAGAAAAAGAATGCTCATACTCCATTTCCTGGACATGGTAATGGAATTCATCCAACTCCACAGCGAACAGTTGTCCTGGACACTTCACGATTACATGCAGTTCGATCATTGCACTCGTACTTGTACTTTGTGCTCATAAATACATATTCTCAGGTGAAAGGTCAATTCTGTCCACATATCTCCCTAGCAGTAGATTTTTTTTATTACTCATACTTGTATCAAGCTTTCAGATAATGTTGCTTATCATAAGTTATTCAGTTAACCACTGTTCACTTGAACTAGTGTCTTTGACAGTACAGTGACTTGCTGGCATTTGAAGACACAATTCATTTTGCCACAAACTAAGCAGTGGTGAAAATCTTTTAGGATGCAATTGTGCTTTAAATACCTGGATCATATAATTTTCCATTTTTTGTGTACTCCAGTGAATATTGGCAGAGTATTTCCACCTTTTCTTGTTTCAGTTCTATTAACCCTTTGCTACACAGGCACTGTATTTTTTCAGTTCTCTTTATATGTTACCTTCTGTGTAGATTCCTAACAGAACAAGCATACTTTAGCTTCCTTCTAAGTACTTCTTAACTGTTGGCAGTAAGGTGCATTATCTAGACTTCCTATATTTCAAGATTCAATATGACTACCTGATAAAGGCCTGTTCACTTATACTGTCTGTATATTGGTCAAATCTAAGACTTATCTTAAAGCAATCAGGAAGTGGGTGTCAAGACAAAGAATGAAAAAAATGGTTTCACTTTTGCTAACCACATAGCTTGACTGTATGTCACATGAAGCTGTTTCTGTGATAAAATGTCGCTAGTTGTTTTGCCTTTCAGTTATTATTCAGTTGTGTTGTTCATGCTTTGAGATATTGCCAGATTTATTTTTTTGCCATTTTTTCACTGTGGCACAACCAAATCCAAAGTAGAGATTGTAAATAACTGGCTCCATGGGACTGCAATAGTCATATTGTAAGTTTCTTATAAATGCCCATTTAATCTTGCTTGCCATATCTTTTCATTTAACCATCCACAGCATGTGATTTATTCCCAGACTTAGCAGTTTTCATACAAGATTATTAGGCTTTGCCTAAAGAAATGGCTTGCAATACCCAAAATAAACTACATCTATCTAAATGTAATTGCCAGTGTTTATGACTATGTCTCTTGTAGTAGCATATATCACAGCTGCAGCTATCTAATGCAAATGACAGTAATGCTGTTATGCACATTTCAAATGGCTTACCCCAGCACCTTTAAAGCCTTACCTGACTAGAACTAGTTACCTCAAATCTACCTCCATTCCATTTATGTAAGATTATTATATAGATGGCATCCCTGTCAGAGGTGCAGTACTCATAATTTTGAATCCTGCAAGTATGAAAAATAATTACAATATCACAGGAAATACAGTAAGTGTTGAAACATGCTGCCACAAATTTGTAGTGCTTTACAAGGATGCCTTGATATGGTGGGGCTGCGTCACCACACCCCTGCTACTTATATACATATGAACTCTGAGATCATTCTACCTTGGAACTGGGGAGAATATCCTGAGGTATTGCAACCTCAGCTTTATCATACATTCCTCTGCTCACACATATAATCCTGCTTTTCCAGGGATTCCATTTAGGGTCCTAAGAATTTCATAAAAGTCTCCCTTATAACTGCACATTTGCTTTCCAGCAGAAGAAGTAATTCCTATAGCTGTTTACAAAATGCTCAAAAAATATATTTGGTTTATAACATAACTCTTATCATTATTATCAGACTGTGGAGATTTTCTAATATTAAGCTGTTTATGTTCCAATTTTTATACAATAATGTAAAAATATCAGCAGCTTAACCAGTGTAATGATGATCACATGCTGTATGTATGGTATTAAATGCTATTGTCTATCCTCTGTATTAATTGTATGCTAAATGTGTTCAGCTCTTGTTGTAAAAATGCAACATGGGCTGAGCCTACAACTGGTAATATTTGATCAATGATCTACACTAGTAAACAAGCAACCAAGCAAGCATACACATACATGCATAAATAGAATGTTGGCATTTGTTGAAGTGATGTTTTCAGATACAGATTTCCTGGGGGTGGCACAGATTCTGTAGCCAACCCTGTTGGGTAGAGGAGCAATCAGGAGGTGGGTGTCACCACAAAGAGTGGAAAAAAATGGCTTTAACTTTGCTGGCCACATAGCATGACTGTCACAGAATTATGGAGCCCTGACAGAGACCCAGTCTAGCCAAGTTTGATTCGAGACTCAGGTGCTGGAAGATTTGGGCAGGGAAGGATGAGAGGAGCTGTTTACACTGGCTTGTCTGTCCTAGAGGGTACTGTGCTGGTTCCTAGCTAGCTGAATGGCCCCTGTGCAAGTGGGGACATGTAAGAAGCAGTGTCTATAGATCAGGAGGATGTGGGCTTAGTGCTTCCAATCCATGGAAGACAGCTGTTGTCTAATTGTGTGGTAGAACATGCATTTGCTAATAACAGAGTGGAGGAAGCCTCTGTAGTGAGATGGGTATTCATGTCAGACACCATATTGAGGTGGTGCCCTGTAGTTCCCTGGCCTAGATACACTCATAGTCCATTGTGAAACACTGGCAACTCTGGCTTGGAAGGAGGAAAGCCAGACCAACAGGCTATTGGGACAAGAGTGCTGTCTACTGGTGGCATATTAATGAGCAGACAAAAGCAGGAGCTTAGGGTCCTCCATCACTGGCTGGAAGAAAGCCCTCTCTAGTTAGTTGTCACTCTGTGGAGAATGCCTCACCTGCCTGCCATCCCACCCCCCAACAGTGAGAATTAATGGTTTCAAGGCCTATGGGAATACAGCTTGACTGTCAACAGACAAAGAGGCAACAAAGTGTAGAAAAACAAAAACTTTGCTAGTCACATCAGTAGTCAGTGAGTGCAGTCACCACAGATCCTCTCCACTGCCTTCTCAAAACAAAGCCAGACTACCAGTACGAAAAGGTGATGATTCCACTGGTAACTTGTCTCATGTTAAGTTTTCCCATCTCACCTTTGTTCTGGCTGTTTGGGTTCATAGTCGATCCTCGGCTCTGACTCGGCCTACTTCTATAGCACAAGATCTGTTTACTGGCTCGAGGCTAACCCTTATCCCAGAATGCCCAGCGTGAGCTACCCAGATCTCATTTGCCACTTCAGCTGCGAGGTTGCTTCGTTACTGGCTCAGGCTTAGTATAGTTTTTTTTCTATTGTTATTGTTGTTTATTTTTCAGAATTTAACATGTTTTTGTCTACATAGTTCATTGTATCTCCTTATCGCCTTTTCTTGTGTGTTGTGCTTTGTTGGCCGTCGCTCCATACTCGCAGGCCTTTCTGTTTCCCCTGAACTCGTTTAAATTAGAGTGTCCCTCCCCGTTAGGGCAGCCGTTGAAGTTAGAGGCTCTCCTTTTTTTCTTAGAAGAAGACTGTTTGCTTCTTTAGTTTAGTTGTTGAAAGATGTCTAAAGAGGCCAAAGGTTCCGGCTTCAAAAAGTGTGACTCATGCTGTCAGAAAATGTCTCTGACAGATGGGCACAGTAGCTATGTTTATTGTTTAGGGGCTGTGCACCTGCAGGACTCCTGCTCTATCTGTCATGCATTTAGTCCAAGGGTCCTGCAGGAGCGCAAAAACAAATGAATCCTTTGAGGATTATTGAAACCACAGGATTCCCTGGCTAAAGGTTCTCAGCCAGTGAAATCCTCTATGTCTCTCAAGCCGTCGGCTCCATCTTCGGAACCGACCCTTGGGCTTGAACAACCAAGTTTGTCGGTGCCGACTAGCATCGACAAAGCAACTCCTCCCTCAGCTTCAACTGCTACCTCGGAGCCATCTCGGAGCCACAAGTGAGCAAGGTCTCCTTCATTGGAGCCGATCAGCTCAGTGCCACAGTCACTCTTACTAGGAAGTGAATGCAGTCATCACTCTTCATCCCACTCCTCTCGATCCTCTAGGTTATCGGATCAGGACATGGAGAGAGTAGTCAGTAGGTTGCTTAAGTCACAGGCCCTTGCAAAATTACTTTCCAGCCCACCTCAGCAGGTTGCGGCTCCTTCCGCTTCTATCTCCATTCCTCCTCCTACTACACTTAGTTTGGAGTCGGTGACCATTAACACGCTGATAGTAGAACCGACCATGCTGATCACCTCCTCTTCAGTTCTGACGTCGGCTCTGATCACCTCAATTGTTCCGTCCATCGAGGGATCTGGGTGCCGAGGCTCTCTCTTCAGCTCTGAGGGGGTGAATGGCATCGGACCCTTGTCTGACCTCACTCTCCCTCTCAGAGCTCCGGCGCAGGTGAGCTCAGCTCCCACATTGGCCTTGGAGCCATCACCCTCGACATGGAGAAGGAGTCCCATCTCTTCGGAGACAGAGCTTTCTTTGCCTCGAGGTCAGGACACCTTCAATGTCATGGGGAGTGTGCTGTCCCCTGAAACAGCCCTACAATCAGCCCTATTGGCTCCATCCCTCATGGTGCCTGTGCCAACCTCTGCTCCTCCTTCGGCCCAGAAGCATAGGGAACCTATGCCCCAGGACACCCCATTGGGTGATCCCTCTTCTTCCATGGCCTCCCCTGATCACTCAGAGCAGCCTCCCCAGAAGAAGAAGTGCAAGAGGAAGCACCTAGACTCCCCTGAGTCTGTCACCTCAGATACAGACCTGGATGAATAGAAAGGGTCCCCCAGGTCCCCCTCAGAAGATGTTTCCTTTTTGGACAGCCTTGAAATGCTTAGGCAAAGAGGTGGCTGGTCTTCCCTAGCCCCTACCGAGGATGAGTCTGTATACCTGGAGGCATTTGGTTCCCAACCCTCCACCTCCTGGGTGTCTCCACCTTTTGATCCACTCATGTCTGTAGTGGCGCGAAAGGCTTGGTCAGCTCTGGATTCTGTGGAACCTACTCTGAGGAGACCAAATAAATTCATAACAGCTCCCCAGGACAAACAATTTCTCACTAAATGTGTGCCAGTTGATGCCATGGTGGTAGCAGCAGCCACGAAGAAAGAGATAGCAGAAACTTCTTTGTCTGTCCATCCACCAAACAAAGAGTCTAGGACGATGGACAGGTATGGGAAGCAAATGTTTTCCTCAGCGACCTTCTCCATGAGGTCCCTGAATTATCTCTCTCATTTTACACAACTTCAAAGGGATCTCCTAAAAGAGCTTGGAGATACCCTACAAGATCCTACAGCTGAGGGAGCATCAGCCAAAATAGCTTCCCAGCTTGCAACCCTTAATTCAATAGTCAACACCTCCATGAGGCTTATTTCCTATGCAGCCGATGGAGCGAGCAGAGCTGCAGGTACAGGAGTGGCTCTCAGGAGACATGCTTGGCTGTGGCTGTGTCAATTTGCGGAACCCTTTTGAGCGTCCTTCACAAATACTCCCTTTGATGGCTCCTCACTATTTGGGCCTCAGGTGAAAGACACATTTACCAGGTGTGAGCAGGAAGGCAAGACTCTCTCTGCCATGGGAGTCCATTTTTCCACTCCTAACATACCTTATCCCAAAGGTCAGAGGGGTGGAAAGATGTGGTTTTGAAAATCTCAGGGACCCTTGCCTGACATACGTAGTGATTTTTTCCCCCCAGGGGCAGAGGGGGAAACAACAACAATGGCAGACGCCACCCTTGTGGCAGAGGGGGACCGCAAAATCAGAGTGACAGAGAAACTTTCTGTGGCAAACCCTTCCAGCATCCCTGACAGGTTACCAGACTGCTCACCTCTAGAGTCAGTGGGGGAAGACTTTTGCTGTACCCAAAAGCCTGGCAAAATATAACAAGAGACAGATGGATACTATCTATTATATCTGAAGGTTACAAAATTCCTTTCCATCAACCCCCTCTAGAGTCAAAAAAATCCATCCCAGATGTTCCACCCAATCTAAGGGATCAAGCAGTCATACAAGTCTCAAAACTGCTAGAAAAAAGAGCCATTCAGGAAGTTCCCGCAGACCAACTAGGATCCGGAACTTACTCAAGATTAATTTTAGTACCAAAAAAGACAGGGGACTGGAGATCAATACTGGAGCTCAGCAGATTGAACCAATCTGTATAAAAAGAAAAGGTCCGGATGGTAACACTGCAGTCCATTCTCCCCTTTCTGGGTCAGGACAATTGGATGTGCTCTATAGACCTTCAGGATGCGTATTACCATATAAAAATAGACAGATGCTCCAGGAGATTTCTTCACTTCCGGGTAGGGGCCAGTCATGGCCAGTTCAGAGGTCTGCCCTTTGGTCTCACCACAGCCCCCAGGGTATTCACCAAATGTATGGCAGTAGTCACGGCTCACATGAGACATCAAGGATTCTAGGTGTTTCCCTATCTAGATGACTGGCTCCTCACTGCTACCACCAGGCATCAACTCTTAGAGGCACAGGATTATACAATATCAACCTGCATCCAACTGGGCATTACAGTAAATTTTGAAAAATCTGCCTTGTTGCCTTGTCAATCTGTTACATATATAAGAGCAGAATTAAACACAAAACAGATATTTGCAAGGTTACCTCAGGAAAGAGTTTTCACTATTCGCCAGCAAGTGTCTCTTCTAATGCAGAGCAGAAAGATTCAAGTCAGACATGCACTGCAAGCTCTAGGCTCCATGGCAGCTGCCATTCTTCTTGTTCCATTAGCACGTTACCACATGAGAATCCTTCAGTGGCTTCTTTTCACGCAATGGTCCTTCCAGGAACTACCCATGTCTCACATGATCCTGTTTACAGAAACATGCAAAACACACCTCTCTTGGTCGATGGTCACCCCACTGGTGTTTCAGGGTAGACCTTTCATACAACCCCCTCCAGTAGCCACAGTGACCACGGATGCATCCCTGATAGGGTGGGGGGGGGCATTATCTAGGCAGGGCAGTCCAAGGCATGTGGCAACCTCACGAGTACCATCTGCATATCAGTATCCTAGAGATGAGAGCGGTGCTCCTAGCATTGCAAGCTCTTCAAGACACTCTTCCTTCTGGGACTATTGCGATCCAAACAGACAGCATGTCAGTTGTGTGATACATCAACAAGCAGGGCGGGACCCTTGTGTCGAGAAGTCCTCAGAATATGACAATGGGCAATTTCCTCCCAACGTTTTCTGACAGCAATGCACATCCCTGGGAAATCCAACATTATAGCGGACAGGCTCAGCAGGGCTATCCTCATGCCTCACGAATGGTCTCTGAATCAGGAAGTTGCAGATCTTATCTTCCACAAATGGGGCCAGCCTTGCTGTGATCTATTTGCCACTCCCCTCAACAACAAATGCAACAGCTACTTCTCCCTGCTTCCTCCTCCATGTCAAACACCCAGGGACGCTCTAGTCCATGACTGACCTTGGGGACTCCTTAATGCATTTCCCCCATTTCCCCTAATTCCAAGACTCATACAGAAAGCAAAATCGTTGGGTTGCAAAATGATCCTCATTGCCCCCTATTGGCCTCAACAGATATGGTTTCCGTTCCTGCACCTCCACCTCCTAGACCAGCCTTGGATTCTGGACCCAGTGCCAGATCTTTTGATTCCTCAGTCAGGTGGATTACACCAGTCCCTTCAGACTCTCAAGCTCACAGCTTGATTACTCCACTTCCTACCTTAGCCAGGCTTCCAAGTATCTCCCCAGCAGTTCGTGATATTATTGTATCGTCTCATAAGTCAACTACGAGAAAGACTTATACTAGCAAATGGAAAAGATTTTCATACTGGACAGAATCTAGAAACTTAGACCCCTTTTCAGCCCCAGTCCATCAAATTCTAGAATTTCTAGCAGAGCTTTTTCAGTCGGGTGCAGCTGCTGCTACCATCAGGGTACAACTAGCTGCCATATCTAATTTTCATATTGGAATTCTTAATTCTAGCATAATGTCTCATAAGCTCTGCAAAAGAGGAACATCTCTTCTTAGACCCCCAGTGAAGGATCCACCTCCTCCTTGGGATCTCAATTTAGTTTTGACTTCTTTAATTCTTCCTCCCTTTGAACCAGCAGCATCATGTCCCTTAAAATTTATTTCTTGGAAAACACTTTTTCTGGTTGCTATTACCTCATCTAGACGTGTTTCAGAACTCCAAGCACTCTGTGTTCGTCCGCCATATATGGTGTTTCACAAAGATAGAGTTTCTCTAAGAACCAACCCATCCTTCATACCAAAAGTCTGTTCAGAAAACAATTTAAATCAATCCAGTGATCTCCCCGTCTTCTTTCCCAATTATAGCAACAAGGCAGAATACAGTCTTGACCAACTGGATGTGCATAGACAATTATGTTTTTACCTCCATAGGACTAAAGAGCTAAGAAAGTCAGACCAGTTATTTTTCTCCTATGCTCACAATAAGCAAGGCCTTCCAGTTTCTAAGGTGACCTTATCCAAATGGTTATCTGACACCATTGCCTTTATTTATCATTTAAGGCATAAAGATCTACCAGCAAAACCAACAGGTCATTTACTAGAGCATAAGCCACTTCTGTAGCCTTTCAGCTAAATTGCCCATAGACTCAGTTTGTGCAGCTGCCACTTGGGCAAACCCTCATACCTTTATCTCTCATTACAAAGTGGATGTCGTTTCCCGGAGCAGGGCTTCCTTTGGTTCCACTGTTCTGAAGAGTCTGTAGCAATGAGCCACCCCGTGTCTTTAGGTGCTAGAGACACTGTCCCAAACAGCAAGAATGAAGGCAAGATGGGACAACTTAACATAAAGAAGTTATGTACCCACCATAACGTTCCATGTTAGTTGTCCTTCATCTCGCCTACCTTCTTGCGTCCCCCCCTCCTTCCCTCTTCCTGGAGGATTGAGAGGAGTTCACTATGATTTCACTGGCTGATTTCCTTTTTCTTGGTTCACATGCCAGGTAAACTTTTGACAATTTACTCTGATCTTTTATTTTGGTAAATCAGTTTTTAGGTTACTGGTTACTTTATATGTCTAGTGTGTGCTATCACAAACAAGATCTGGGTAGCTGACGCTGGGCATTCTGGGATAAGGGTTAGCCTCGAGCCAGTAAACAGCTCTTGAGCTATAGAAGTAGGCTGATTCAGAGCCGAGGATCTGCTCCGAACCCAAACAGCAAGAAGGAAGGTGAGATGAAGGACAACTAACATGGAATGTTATGGTAGGTACATAACTTATTTTTTCTGACTGTATCCCGAGGTGTCACCCTTACATTTTTAGTCTTGACCTGACATGACAAAGAGTGAAATACAGAAACATGTTGACATCCATTTATCAGATATGACACTACTGCTGCATACAGTTGTACAGGTGTCACTTAATTAGCAAGGTCTGTTACACCAGATTTTAAGATTTGTTTTGTGAAAATCTGTGATGTTTCTAAGAGGAAAGTCACTAGTTTATGTCCAAATGTAACATATCCAGCAGTTTCCTTTGTTACCAGCTCTAAGAATGATAATAGCTTTGTTGATCCAGGGATGTCTTCTAAGAGAACTAATGATATAGCAGATAGCTAGATGTATGTTGATGATTTATGAGAGGTGGAGATGGTGGGATCGACCCTTCCCAAGCTAGCTGGAGATATTCAGGTACTAACGTACTAGCAGTGCTTCCAGACAAAGAACTAGTAATTGAGTTGCATCTCAGAATACAATGTGGAACAAAACTGGAATTTGCTGGAAGTGTCTACTCATGTGGAGAATGCAAATGCTCGGCATCACACAATAACACAATATGGCAAAGTGAGATCCTGCTGATTCAGTATGCCTCCTTTTGTTGAGGCTCAGTAAATTAGTAATAAAGTGTTGAATACCCAAGATATTAAGGACTTAATCAATCAAAGCATAATTCATCAAAACATAAAAGAAACGCAAAGTTCTTTTGCACTACCCTCTCCAACTTGCATTTTTTTCCCACACCCAGGCATCTAAATATGCTAACTCTGAGTTTGCCCATGCTCAAAGTAAAACAAAAAGTTGCTTTCAGTTACACTTTACATTTTTCCTTTATTTCAAATTGCCTAACCTAGAAGTCATACATAAATGTGTATACCTTATGCTGATTAAACCCAACAGCTGAGGAAATCCATTGTTGATAGTCTACACAGTTGCCAGAAAAGTATCACTTTTATACAGTATCAGGAAGACAACTCTCAGTGAATCATTACTTAACCATCAAAATCTACAGAGTAGTAAGGGAAAGAAGAAATCAGAAACAATTAACCCAGTCAGTAGTTATAAAAGGAATGCAGGTAAAGTGATTAACAGCAAAGTAAAATTACACAAGAGGTACTGAATAGTAATCCAAAAATATTCAGGCATACAGTCAGACAGGTTCAGCAATACAGTGCCAGCTGTTCGTCTAAGATGCTGTCAAACAATAATAGTGAATGGAAGTGAACACTTATATCCCTCATGCCATCCTTCATAGTGTAGTAGCTTTGCTTACATACTAAATTCTGCTCAAAACAAAGCAGTATTAGCCTGTTTATTGAAAGGTAACAGCACTTTCATTTATATAACATGACTACATGGTGTTATGTAAGTACACAAATATAATTTAAACCCATACATTGTCCTCTGGATTGCAAACTGGCTGTCCGGCAGATCCCATGATGTGGAAGTTGCTGGCTTCCTCTTGGAATGTAAAATTGTAACAGTGGGGTGCCTCCAGAATCATTTCTGGGGCATCTGCTGTTTGGCATTTACTTGCAGACATCCAAGCCAGTATCCCAGAAGTGCGGATGACCAACTTTGCTAATGACTGCAAACTGGACACTGTTATCCGCTCATCCACTGATACACAAGAGGTCTAAAACTAAATGAAAAAAGTACAGCACAGCAGTGTTTGGCAGAAAAAGACAAATATGGTCATAAAAGACCTAGGTAGTTTTGTAGATAATTCTCTCTCTCACTCAGTCATTGTGATTTCAAATATTGTGTTTCCATAGAAAGGAAATCCTTCTGCCTGGCTCACTTAATACTACCTGTACTCTTCCCTTATCAGACCCATCACTAAATACATACAATGTGCAAATCCACACATATCACTCAACTGGGAAGACCCCACACTACCCCTGAAAAAAGTACTAATTTGGCTACCTTTAAGACTAGTCTTGATGACTGGATGGGTAGACATAAATTACACCAGGGTCATCATGTGTGAACCTGCCTAATTTGGGAGTTGAACACTATTAAGTGTTTGTAAAGGATGGCAAGACCTTTTAAGCTTGCCTGATTTAAAGTACATATGTTCAGGCATGTTATCGTCTCTGTGGTCACTTGCTTAGTATGGTCCCATGTACATGATATATGTTTGGTAAAGGACCTTTTGCTGTTCCATTTTTCTACAACTGTGTTAAGGACCTTTTTATTTCTTTGGTCCTCAGCTTTGAATGAAGACCTTGTGTTTTTTTTTAGATGTCAACTTTGGTTGAAGACTTTTTTGGGGGAGGAGGCACTGCCCAGGTCACCAGTCAACCAAGTTGATTTTACTAATTTTACCAATAGTGAACTACAGGGTAGCATGATGCTGTTCACTAGTAGTGCAATCTGCTGCTGTCCTTGCACCTGCTCTGTCTTTCACTGCAGTTTCTCTAATATTTTACCCTTCTGATATATATTTTTTCTTTTTGTTAGCAGTACAAAATATTCCTAGACCACCATCTTGATTGTTTCCATTCTGCAAATACTTGATTCCAGAATGTTGCTGTCCACATCACTGAGATGGAAATCCTCTGTAAGACTTACTTCTTCTTAGCACCACACACACACACACACACACACACACACACACACACACACACACACACACACACACACACAGCAAGTGTCTACCCTTTCAACAATTCATCATTTGTTCTTGATCGATCTGCTGGCCTGAAGAAATTATCTTTGCATAAGCTGTCCTCAGCCCCTTGTCTGCTGAGCTACTAGTTTATATAGGTCCTGCTTTTACTTCCCACCATCTGACCTTGATTTACTCACTTACTCTTCATTCACATCATTGGAATATGACATTTAATCCCATTTCATATATACATATTTAACATGCTACGTTTAATCCCTTACCTAAAGTGCCTCTACCTTGATACTGCCTTTCTTTTTTTTTTCTCAAAAATCTTTTTATTGATTTATAAACATTACATGGGAGTTGTATAAAGATTAACAACTTGTGTAAACAGATTGCAACTCTATTAGAAAAAATTAATTAACATATCACAATATATACAATATATACAATAGGTAACCAGAAAATAAATGATAAATTAAAAATTATGAGCATTAATATAAATTAAAGTATGAGCGTAAAAAGTATACTAAGCGCCAAGACCAGAAAAAACCTTAGAAGCTATTAATTATTAATAATGCTTAAAACCTTCTCCAGTACTTTGTTTTTTAAAGCCATTTTTTTGGACTCTTTACCATATTTTTTTGAGCATCAATATATAAGTAAGCCATTTTTTGGAAAGTATCCCAATTTAATTTAAAGCGATCAAGCCAGTTTTGAGTAATGTAAAGTTTTATAAGAGAGCAAATAAAAATAAGTACATGAGTATCCATTTTGGAAAGATAAACTATCAGTATATGAAGTATAGCAATTTCCCAGGACAGCGTGGATTTATGATAACCCATTCTCTTCAATCTTACTTTCAAAGAGGTCCATAGCTTATGGGAAAAATGGCAATACCACAGAATATGTAAAAGGTCAGCATGGGGAAAGGAACAACATGTGCACGATGGAGATTTACTAGGATTAAATTTATTTAATTTATAAGGAGTATGATAAGCATTATTGTTAATCATTAATTGTGTGTACAACAATTTCTTGAATGGAGAAAATTCCCTGGTATTTCTAATTGCCAAAAGTTTTTGATTCTCAGTTATTTGAGAATTATGATTCATCCAGGTATTTGAAAAAAAGACAATTCTGGTCTTGTATTAAATTTTTTATCAGTTTGTAAGAATTTGATAACATTTTCACTGAGGTCGATAATGTTCTAATTATCGTATTTAAATTATTTAAATCCTGTTCTGTAGGATTTATGAGGTCATACTTAACCATAATTACCTCTCTTAAATGACATAAAATTGTAGAATATTTCCAACTAACTTTCAGAATCTTACGTAAATTTGCTAGGGACAAGTCTTTATATTTCAAGATATCCCAGACTTTCAAATTTTTTATAAGAGGATATTTTGTTAGGTTAAATGGAGAGTTATCTAACATTATGTTAGGATTTAGATGAAGTGGTTGATAAAGATGCAAGAACTTATCAAGATTACAGATTTTTATTAAATCCTGAAAAACTTTAATCTTTTGTTTAAGAAAGATAGAAATTTTAATGGTACTCTTCAAATCTAAAGAAATAAATGGGATGGCCTCTGGGTTTATGTTTTTAGATAGAATGTAATGATACAAAATCTTAACCCAAGACGGGAACTGAATACCTTTACTATTATTTAATTTAGAAATGGTTAAAAGCTTATTTGCTGAAACAATTAAATAATAAAGGTAGAAATTTGGTAATCCCAAACCACCTTTATCTTTAGAAATTGACAGTCTAGAATAAGAGATCCTAACCGGTTTAGGGAACCACAAAAATTCAGCTAACTCTTTATTAACTATCTCGAAAAAGGATTTGGGAATTATCTGATCAGAAGAGTTGAATTGATACAAAAATTTTGGAAGAATATTCATTTTGATTATTGCAGCTTTTGATAAAAGTGATAAATTTAAATGCTCCCACCTACTCAAGTCAGACATTATTGATGACCACACTTTACTCGTGTTGTTTTGAAAAGAGGAGTGATTATTGTGTTCCATGTTAATACCCAAATATTTCATACCAAATGTAATCTGGGTTAGATACTGCATTTCTTATGATTCTTGAATACCTTAAAGTCTAGGAAAACATTATGCCATTTCATCTTTTTACTACCCTACATTTCTGCTGTGCAGGTACTACATTGCACTCATTTCACTGTCCAAAGCACCTTGATTTGGTATGCATTACCAACTTCCTGATCTCCTGATCAGTTTTCTCACCCCCTCCTTTCCATACTTCCAGTGGACGTACCCTGTGGCTTCTTTGCTTTAATCCAGTCAGCTCATTCTTTTCCAACAGGGCAAAGGTCAATCATCTATAATAAAACCATCTCCTTTCCCAGTGGTGATAGTAGGGTGATAGTGGTCAAAAAGCAGCTTCAAGTCTAAAGGAGCATCCTACCTTCCATTCCATCTTGGGGCCCTAACCCCCATGGCAGCTCTCTACTGCACTGTTTTGTCCTGAAGATGGATGAGTCCTACCGCACATGACTTCCTAGCCTGCATCTATGCTGCTTGACCGTGTGTACTTAGCCGCCTTTTGCTTCATAGGTGCAACACCTGTTTCTCCCACTAGATTTCAACAAAGTGACAAACTAACTAGCCCCTTCCTCTCAGGATGGGTAAACCAACAATGGCCATTTACTCCCATATGCTCAGCCTGACCCCTCCAGTGCTCATGCCACTAATTAAACATGAGTCATCTGGTTTATAGTCAGAACATCATCCCTCTGAGCTAATGGAATAAGCCGTCTTATGGTCAATTTTATACTCCTTCCAGTTACCATTCTTCCATTCCTTCTCTTCTAATACCCTTCTGTCTTATATATCCTTATTTGTGGTCATAACTGTTCTTCCACCTCTCTCTTTTTTTTTGTCCCCTACCCCTCTCCACATGGCATCCACACATGCCCATGTTTGTCCACTAATTCCTGTCACACACTTCTTATTGGGGAGGGGTATGGCAGAATACTGTCATTGCCCTGCAGGAAGGTGTTTCTCTAGCTTTCTCATATTCCAGAGAAAGAGAGAGAGAGAGAGACAGTTTGAGGTAATTTTTCTCTTAAGAAAGTCATCTGTCTTTTCAGAGAGGTGAGAGCTTGGGGGATAGAGGATGGGGATTTTTTAATATGCAGGAGATGTAAATCCTTAGTGCATGGAGCATCACCCATGATGCCAGTCCACTAAGGCCCCTTCCTCACTATCAGTAGGTAGCATGTCTTCAGACAGATAATCATGCTGCAGCTTCTAAGAGGTCATACCCCAGCTTAGACAGAATTCCAGTTTCTCTACCTGAGATGGGTGAGCTAATAAAAGATGCTCACCCCCAACCCCTCACAACTTCTCAAGCTCCCAAGCCACTAATCAAACTTGGGTTATATGGGTCACAGTCATGGCTCTGTCACCATATGTCATGCAGCTGGGTATTTCTCCCACTTTCTTTTAAAGCTCCAGTTATATTAATACACCCTTCTAACTTAGCTTCTAATGGTGTAGTCCCTTCTGTTCTAATGTGGAGCCTACCCCTCCTGATCAACTGTTACCTGTCCTTTGCCCTACCCAGTCACTCTCTATTCTAAGGCAAAGCCTACCCCTCCTGATCAACCATTATCTGTCCTATGCCCTATCCCAGTCACTCTCTGTTCTAAGGTGGAGCCTACACCTCCTGATCAACTGTTACCTATCCTATGCCCTACTCCAGTCACTCTCTGTTCTAAGGCAAAGCCTACCCCTCCTGATCAACCATTATCTGTCCTATGCCCTATCCCAGTCACTCTCTGTTCTAAGGTGGAGCCTACACCTCCTGATCAACTGTTACCTGTCCTGTGCCCTACCCCAGTCACTCTCTGTTCTAAGGCAGAGCCTACCCCTCCTGATCAACTGTTAACTGTCCTATGCCCTACCCCAGTCACTCTCTGTTCTGAGGCAGAGCCTACCCCTCCTGATCAACTGTTATCTGTCCTATGCCCTACCCCAGTCACTCTCTGTTCTAAGGTGGAGCCTACACCTCTTGATCAACTGTTACCTATCCTATGCCATACTCCAGTCACTCGCTGTTCTAAGGCAAAGCCTACCCCTCCTAATCAACTGTTTCGTGTCCTATGCCCTACCCTAATCACTCTGTTCTAATTCAGAGCCTGCTCCTCCTGAGGAACCGTTATATGTCCTATGCCTTACTCCAGTCACTCTCTGTTCTAAGGCAGAGCCTACCCCTCCTGATCAACTGTTATCTGACCTATGCCCTACCCAAGTCACTCTCTGTGCTAAGGTGGAGCCTAGACCTCCTGATCAACTGTTACCTGTTCTATGCCCTACCCCAGTCACTCTCTGTTCTAAGGCAAAGCCTACCCCTCCTGATCAACCGTTTCCTGTCCTATGCCCTACCCTAATCACTCTCTGTTCTAAGTCAGAGCCTGCTCCTCCTGAGGAACTGTTATCTGTCCTATGCCTTACTCCAGTCACTCTCTGTTCTAAGACAGAGCCTGCCCCTCCGGTGCAACCGCTACCTGTCTTATACCCTACCCCAGTCACTCTGTGCCTTGTGTTCATGCTCTGATTTGTACATTCCCAGCCAGCAGCTGAAGTACATGTTTTGCTTAGCTGGATGTATGTGCTGCTAGCACCAACAAGAAAGCTTGTGTGCTATCCAACTTTTGGTGCCTCGCACCTACCTCTCTGGGCATTCTGATATGATCCTCAGCTGCCCTAATGTCTGCACATTAGCACATGGAATATATATTGCGCTAATAGTTTGGAATTTCTATTAACTTAAAAAAAAACATTTATTTCTGTGGCAGATGTATAAGGCACATACATACATATATATATGGTATTTAGACCCAGAGAAAACACTATATACAATAGAGTGAAGACAATCAAACAGCTTGTTTTGGTGAGGAAATAGAAGTAGGAGAGGGAAACCAAAAAACACAGAGAATATGCAGATCTAACACAGTCACCTGAACTAAAGACTGAATTGCAGGCACTGGAGCTCTGAGGCAGAGGTTTTTTCCTGTGCTGTATAATAGGCTAGCATTCTATGATATAGTGTGCTTGTAGTGTGGGAAGCAGCTAAAGCAGAGGAAGACGTTGAGTATTTCTAGAAGTTTGGTAAATCTTATGTTAAAGGCAAGACCCCCCCCCCCACCAATGCACTAATAGAAATATAGGCCATCCATTTTGCTACATATAAAACAATGATGCAGCTTCAGTCAGTCAGTCAGTGGCAGACAGTTTCAGGACAGCAAATTGTTTCAAAACCCTATGTTTTTTTCCCTTTTGCTTCTGCAATGTTAGTCAGCTTTCTTTTTATTTACTTAGCTTCTTTCTTAGTTCAGTATTTGCCTGTTTTACTGACCTTTGCAGAATGCACTAAGAGACATTTTGGGTAGCATGTAATATTGCATTACGCTGATCCTCTCTGTAGGTTTTTCATAGTGATCTGTGTGTATTTTCATTTATGCATTGTGTTATGGGATGGATATAGTTAGATTGCCCTTTGGAATTTGGCAGGGTGGACAGTGCCGCTTGAGTCAATCCTTTCCTCAAAACTTCTCCCGTAGGATCTCTTTACTCTTTCTTGACTTAAACTTTATTTATTAGAAAATAGTAAGCTGTCGACTTTTATGATCTCTATGAAGAACCTCGTCATGTCCTTTTCATCTACTGAACATTAAAAGATCCCTGTTGCAGCTCAGGAATGATAGTGTTAACTATAATAAGAGACAGCTAAAAATAATTGTGATTTTTTTTCACTATATTTATAACTTAATATGACTTTCCAATTTACAGTAGTTCCCTTCTTTAGCAAGCAGAGCCATTAAGATTAACCCTAATGCTTTGTGGCTTTTGTATCAATTTGTGCAAACTGCATGCAGAACAGATGTTTTTGTCTGAATATCTATAAATGGTAAGAAAGACCTTTGATTTAGGGTTTCTGTACCTATATGCAACCCCCAAGTGAAAACTCTGAAAGATTTGCTACTAATTAAACCTCTTAACCAAAAATATACCTTATCTGTGTATCTCTGTAATATAGGAGGAAACCAGAACCTAAAGCAAAAAAAAAAAAAATAGAGACACACACACACACACACACACACACACACACACATCACATACAGGGATGTCGTTCTGACCAAACAGTGTGCAAGGCTGCATTACTTTTTCTGTTCCATGTGATGGACAAAAACAATGCATTGCAGTGCTATTCCATGTGAAAATCTGTGTGGAACCTTGTTACTGCTGCATTTTGTCATTATGTTGCAGTTCTGCAGTGAATATATATATATATATATATATATATATATATAGCTATTGGGTTTATATTACATCAAACTAAAACAAATTCAAACGTTGTAATATCGAACCCTAAAGTCCGAAAGTTGAAAATAGCAAAGCCACGGCACTTCGACTTTTTTCCCATTGAAAAAATCAGTAGGCTGTTTTCGGGGCTTTGCTATTTCCTACACTGTGGTGCAATCTCGGAGTTGGTATATTTAAGTAGGGGGGTGTGGGGGGGAGAGTCCCCAACACTGGGGGGTGTTGGGGGCAACCCCCCCACTTTAGTTTAAGTTTAAGATTTTTTTTTTTTTGTCACGTAACAGTGATTTTTTCCCTAAGGAAAAAAAATCGCTGTTCTGTGTTTTTGGTTTTGTTGGGTTTTGGACTTTAGGGCAGGGGCGGCCCATGCTATTGGACTGCCGGACTTCAGCTCCCTCAACTGTAAAATAAAGAAAAAATAAAGAAATAAAAATAAAAAAAAAAATTTAAAAATCAGACTTTCGCGCATGCCCACTAGTCCGGACTGCTCCTGAGACAGTCTGGAGCATGCGCAGATTGTCTCAGCAGCAGTCCTGACTGGGAAACATGAAGAATGGAGCTCCCAGAAGTCTATGCAGTTTTAAACTGCATAGACTGTCCTGGAACTCACTGGGAAAACATGTCGGGGTCGGACTGCAACGTCAGCAGTCTGGAATTTGCTGCAGTCTCGTCGGGGGAAGATCTCACGACGGGCAGGGTCTGGTGTGGATTTGCGTAACTTACTCGGACAGGGATTTGGATTTATGGTGGTTTGCTAAGATCTAGTGTGTGTGTGTGTGTGTGTGTGTGTGTGTGTGTGTGTGTGTGTGTGTGTGTGTGTGTGTGTGTGTGAATGCCCCAGGTGCAATATACTGGTGGTTAGACTCATGGTGGTGTGGTAGAGAATACCTCAGGCTTGAACCCTGTACCTTGTATGCAGGTGTTAAAGACCTGAATTCCCTACCCACCACCATTTCTAAAAAAAATTGCAGATTTTTGCCTCATATTTGATCTGATCTGTTCCTCTTAATATCTGTGGTTTGTAAATGCTGCAATGCTTTATATTTGATGGTGCATTGTTGCCTCACAGCTGCAGGTTTTCAGGTTTGATTCTTGGCTGGGGTGCCATCTTTGTGGGGTCTGTATCTTCTCCCTGTGTTTGTGTGGGTTTGCTTTTGTGTCCTCCCATGTTACAAAGACATGTCTGCATTATTTCTTCCTGGGCCACTGCTGAAAATAGTTTTTTTGTTCCAAGTCAGACTGTCCTGATTAACAAATGTTAAATAAAATTGACAGGCATTTGAATTTTAGACTTAAGGTTTCTGAATGTTTAATTCCTTACATATTTGATGGTGCAGTGGCAGTATTGTTACCTCACAGCTATAGGTTTTCTGGTTTGATTCTTGGCTGGGGTGTCTTCTGTGTGGAGTCTGCATCTTATCCATGTGTTTGTGTGGATTTGCTCTGGTGTCCTGCCATTTTACAAAGACATGTGTCTACAGTATTTCTCCCTGGGCCTCTGCTGAAAATTGTTTTTGTTCCGTCAGAAGTAAAATTGACAGGCATTTGAATTTCAGACTTCATATTCTTCAGAAAATACATAGTAAAACAACTTTTTATTCTAGCAATAAATATATAGTGCACAACCTTTTATTATAGCCATTTTCAAAGTTTATAAGATGACTTTTTGAAATTTGTCCTTATTTTTGGGACTGTATTACCCTGTTATTGGCTTTGTCCAGGTTTTTTGTGCTAAGGTTGACAGCTATGGCAAGAACTGAATTCACTGAATATGTTTGAGGGCTGTATTCCCTCATTACTGGGTTTGTCCAGGTGTTTTGTGCTAAGAGGTTGACAGCTATGGTGAGAACTGAATTCATTAAATGATAGCCATTTAAGTTTCAGTCTTCCTCTCTTTCACAAAGCAGCTGATTTGGCATAGTGGTATGTTGCTCTGACTGTTTTGCACAGGGACCTTGGCAGTAAAATGTATGGTGGTAACACAGCATTTTTCTTTCACAAAGCAGGTGATTTGGCATAGTGGTATGTTGTTCTGACTCTTTTGCACAGGGCCCTTGGCAGTAAAATGTATGGTGGTAAAACAGCATTTTATTCTAGAAGCTTTCCAAGATTATACAAGCAATGTTTAATGTGTCCCTGGTTTTTGCCCTTTTGACCCACCCCAATAAATTTGGCTTTTTCCAGATTTCTTGTGCTGCGAAGTTGAGATGCAGTTGAGTATTGAGTAGATTTTACAAGGAGCTGAGAGCTGCAGGGGAAGAGAAGTTTAGTGCTGATTATGCTAAATTAGCTCGTATTGCTAATAGCACAACATGTTGTGTACTTGCTTTTGTTGCAGAAGGTTGTTGGTTCTACTCCCATAAGGGGTGAATGCTGCCGTACTGAAAGTTAAGATACTAACTATGAGCCTGTTATCAGTTTGCCATCTATTTCCTATTGCAATATCACTAGCTTATTTTTAATGTAATTTAGGCAATTTATTCCTCAGGGGCATCAGACACTTTATTTTTCGATGAAACCATGAAATATGAAGGTAATTGCTAGCAGCAACCTCTTCATTACAGATTTATTTAACGTGGAATTATTTAGATGACTTTTTTACTACTTCAGAGATTGTGCATATTTACTGATAATGGTGGACTATAGAATTGTGCATATTTACTGATAATAGTGGACTGTAGAAGTTTGAGTAGACTTTTATGATGGAAATGTTCTGAATTGGGCAGTTTTGTCATTGGTGCATGCGTTTTGTTTCATTGTTTACTGGAAAAATGTTCAAAGCAATAGGAAGGTGTATCAAAGAGCACATGTATGTTTCATATGCAAGGGGCCTATGATTTGAAAACAGCCCAGAATTAATCTTTATCTGCCACGGGTAAAATGTATTTTCTTTGAATATGGGTTTCAGTGTTGTTTCAATGAATGTGAGTTTCAATGGCAGAGAAGTTTTAATGCCAAGTTTGTTTAGCAGATGTCTTAGTGTTTGTGCTGTAAAATGCAAAATAAAACTTTCAAATGAAGTTCAAATCATCATAGAAGTAAATCAGTATGCACATTAGTGTTTATGGTAAATGGAGTGAAATAGCCAAATAATGGATCATTGGAATGGCTGCAGGGGGAGGCTCCATTTGACCATGGTTTTGTGAGGGGGAAGGGCGGCAAACTTAGGCAGCCCCAGCTGAACCATACCTCCCAACTGTCCAGATTTTCAAAGAATGAATAGATGTTTTGCTTCTTATTTTTGGTTTGTTCCTCATAAAATTTGTGGTTTTCTGGCAAATCATTTAGTTATTAAGTCACTAAATAATGACACACTGAGTTTCAGACTTCATAACCTTCAGAAAAATGCATGCTAAAGTAAGATATGTTGTTCTATCAACTGTCTCAGTTTATACAAGAGCAATTTTTAGTACTGTTTATATGTTCCCCCAATATATTTGGCCTTGTCCAGATTTATTGCATTAACAGGTTGAGAGGCACATGCAAATAAATTCTTTATAGAATTAGGCATAGCCAAACCTCTCAACTGTCCCTGATTTGGGCTCAAAATGTTGCTCTTCTCCTAATGATTCCACCACAAAATAGCAATTTTGGAAGAAAACATGATGGGTTTATAATTAAGAAATAACTGTAATAATCAGATTACTTTTATTTCAGAAATGCATGTAGATTCTTTTATTTTGTCAGCTGCTCAAGTTAGTAGTACTAATATTGAAGTATCCCTTCGTTGACAGGTTCCCAGCTGTACTGTGTTGCTATTTTATATTTTTACATCACATTTTTGGTCCATTTTTCATAAAATTGTGTTTTTCTGGCAAATTAGTGACAAATCATTAAATACTGAAGTTAGAAAATAATGACAGACATTTGAGTTTCAGATTTCATACCATTCAGAAAATTCATACTAATGCAAGACCTCTATTATCTTTCTAAGTTTATAAGAGCAATATTTTAAAAAGTGTCCTTATTTCTGAGCCTTTGTCCCATTTCTTTGTATGGCTTTGTCCAGATTTCTTGCTCTGAGGTTAAGAGGTATGACAAATGTTTCAGGGCCATCACAAGTCAGCCAGAGACATTTCAAACTGTGACATACTTGTTGCACCCCACTCTCCCATGTAGTGACTCTGGATGTGTCGAAGCAAGGCAAGGAGTAGTTATGCAGTGTAAATGTGCAGAGTATCCCCCCCATCCAAGGTAGACACAAGTACTAGAGTAGCTTTTCATCTGTCCTTGATTTTTACAGAATGATCTTTTTTCTGTCATATTTTTTGTAATGTTGATTCATGCTTATTACTCAAAGTGCCTGTTGCTCTGTGTTTAAGTAGCAATACTTTAATGACCATTAGGTAAGCTTGGCTGAGATTGCAAGATGCAAGTAAGCTTTAATAAGCATACTGTTAAATAATTGCCAACATTGAAAGCCTTTCTGTTGCCGTATAGAGAATACTTAACTAGATAATGTATAAGCCTTGGGTATTGAAATGCATATGCCAGTATTTGTAATAAAGGACAGGATTTCATTATCTTAAGAGTCTCATTACACTTGGAGACTTCCAGTCATCTCTGCAGGCTTTACCCATAAACAGAATGCCAATCGTGTGGTCCATAACCTGTACAGTAATCCTTTTAAGCAATGTATCTTGAGCTTATTTCTTGTTTGCTTTTCATTTTTTACTTTGATCATGTTCTCCCCATGAAACAAGTAGATGTCAGGCAGCAGGTCTTTTTTTGGATAAGGAACATTTTTACAAGTGGGGGCATCAGAGATTTCTACTTTCAGCATGTTACTTGGTATTTAATAATGCTGAATATAAATTATAATTAGAACTGCAGTGCAAGAAGTGGTTTGAGTTGAGTGCTGCTTGTTTTTCTTATACTTGATTTTGACTGGCATTCCATTAATGTATTTAAAAAAAAGTAATTTATTTTTTCATTCCTCACAACCTTTTTTGTTTCCATCTAGATATTAAGCTGTCATGCAGCCAATGCATTGAAATATTTTTATTCTTCTACACTTCATTTTGTCTTGATTGGACTCTCATAATGACGGTTTGGCACCCAGGGCAAGTATATTTAGTTTTTGTGGTTTTGAGCATAGCTCCTCCCCTTTCTAGTTGGCCACACCCCTTCCCATTGACCCCACCCATTCAGCTGTCTCCTGCAGCCCCCCTTTGATTTGAAGTCACCAGCTGCCACTGCTTTAGGGTTCAATATTACAATGATCAAACTGTTGTAAGTTCGATGTTGTGATATAGACCCTATATATATATATATATATATATATATATATATATATATATATATAGATATATATAGATATATATAGATAGATATATTTATTTATTTGCAGTTAGTTTACCAGGATAGTCCATTGGGCCAAGATGAACCGTTTTCAATCGAGTCCTGGGGAGAAAAGCTCCAGACATTTTAGGTTACAATAGGTTCTTTGACATGTTTAGACATGGTAAAAAAAATATGAGTAGACAATACAGATAATAAACAAACAATTACAATTAATTCAAGAAGAGTTAAAACTTATATGAGAAGCAGATTAAACAGGATTTTACAATTAAAAACAAGAAGTCATTACATATTAAGAGTCGTACACTTATGAGGTATAGTGTAGTATATTCTTGCAGATACTATAGTAATAATAATATAAGAGTTAGGAGAAATGTTAGAGTGATTAGATCTAGGACTTTTGAACAAAAGTTCAAAAGCCCAAATCTATTACCACCGAACACACTTTAACAAAAGTGCTTTCATCGAAAAAGCACTAAGCGCTTTCATTAAAGTATGTTAAAAAAACACAAAATCTAGTAGAATGCAGGGGGGCAAGCCCTCCTGCACCCCCGGATGTGGGGGGCAAGCCCCCCACACCCCCACTACTTTAATATTCTCACTCTGAGGTCGCACTACAGTGGGGAAAAGGGAATTTTCCCTTACTGCACCGTAGTATGACTGGAACAACACGCATATTTACGCAAAAGTGTTGCTTCGGTGAATAGCACTTTTGCACAAGTATGCTCACTAAATTGGGATTCAGTGAAAGATGCAGTCGAGCATCTGTATGGATCCTAGATATATATATATATATATATATATATATATATATATATATATATATATATATATATATATCATGAGAACAGCAATTTATAACCCAGCTGTAGTTACATAATCACATGGTGAGTAATGAAGAGATGAACTGTAGAGTAATAGAGGCTGAAGTAAGCCCTTTTTGTCATTGAAATTCATTTTTTGGCATCACTAAGGCACAGAATTTTAGTTATGCACTACTAGTGCATATGGACAAAAAAGTATTTTCAGTCTGTACAATTGTGTAACAACAATTTTGAGTAATGTAGCAGTCTAAGTCAGGTTTAGTACCAAAGACACTTACTGTATATATTTGATTGGGTTGTGATCAAGTGAATGAATGATTAATTAGTCAGGCACTGTTGTTTGTCCAAGTGTTCTTAATTTCAAGGAAAAGAATATTGCATTGATTGAGTCTTGCTGATCGCGAGTTAGTTTTTCCTGATTCAGTATCAGGTTGCCACTTTGAGGTGACTGTATACAAACCTGTTACTGTGTGTGTGTGTGTGTGTGTGTGTGTGTGTGTGTGTGTGTGTGTGTGTGTGTGTGTGTGTGTATGTGTTATATGCATGTGATCAGATGTGCAAGTGTTGCAATGCGTGTGCACTGACTGCTGATTTGCTGGGTACATTTGCGTATGGTTTGTTGAGTGTCATTTGTGATAATTTGTCATGCCTTCATTTAATTACGTAAATATAGTCATCCTTGTCACATGGGTTTCTACTACTACTAAAGCTGTATGTGGTTTGAACCCTTTCAAGAAGACTGTTCTCATACTGTTGAACATGTTTGATTATTATATGAGTACATACATTAAAAAAATGAATGATCAATCTAGTGAAATGCAAACTGTCATCACACATCCACTGACGGCACTAATCATCATCTGCAAAAGTTATTGGAAGTAACATGCCGAGCTACTAAAAGTAAAATACTCTGTGTTACAGACAAAGGATGCCTAACCAAAATAATACTAAAAACAAGAAATGCTACGCACAATCAGGGGGAAAGAAAATTTTTACTGTTTAGTACTTTCATCTAACTATAAAAGTAGACTTTATCAGAGTAAACGGAAGCTCAACCAAACAGGGGATCAACACTGTAATAAGCATCCTACATTAAGTTCATGGTTTGTACACCAACACGTAATAAACAAAACAAAACAAGACAAACTGCTTATGTAGTGGGTTCTGCCTCCGCAATCCCACACGTCCCCTTTCTTACATAATACTAAATTCACAGTCACACAACCACTACTAAAGTGAGATGACTGTAGATCGGTTGCCTAAAGTAGAAGTTGATATAGTAATCAGTGAAACATGCACAAAGTGAGTATTTGATAGATTACATAGCTTTCAATATCTTTCTATATTTCTTTGAGATATTCTTTTACACTTTTTAGACACAACAATTAGGTAGTCAGCTTTAAATTTCTCAGCGCATGAACTAATAACTCATGTAGTACACAAACAGCATAATCTCAAATATGTGCACATTTGTCAGAACAAGTGGAATTTGTGCATTTGGTTTGTAACAACAACAGAAAATATAACATTTTTAATAAACGACTATTATTTTAGTTTTGGTTTAGGTTGACAGATGAGATCAGACAGGAGGCCCCGTGGACTATGATGTTTGCAGATGACATTGTGATCTGTAGTGAGAGTAGGAATCAGGTTGAGGAGACTCTGGAGAGGTGGAGATATGCTCTAGAGAGCAGAGGAATGAGGGTCAGCAGGGCTAAGACAGAATATATGTGTGTAAATGAGAGGGAGGGTAGAGGAATGGTGAGGATGCAGGGAGTAGAGTTGGTAAAGGTGGACGAGTTTAAGTACTTGGGATCAACAGTTCAGAGTAATGGTGAATGTGGAAGAGAGGTGAAGAAGAGAGTACAGGCAGGGTGGAATGGGTGGAGAAGAGTGTCAGGAGTGATTTGTGACAGACGGGTATCCGTAAGAGTGAAAGGGAAGGTCTACAAGAGTGTAGTGAGACCAGCTATGTTATATGGGTTGGAGACAGTGGCATTGACAAAAGGCAGGAGTCAGAGCTGGATGTGGCAGAGTTAAAGATGTTAAGATTTGCAATCGGTGTGACTAGGATGGATAGGATTAGGAATCGGTATATTAGAGGGTCAGCTCATGTTGGACAGTTTGGAGACAAAGCAAGAGAGACGAGATTGCGTTGGTTTGGACATGTGCTGAGGAGGGATGATGGGTATATTGGGAAAAAGATGCTAAGGATGGAGCTGCCAGGTAAGAGGAATAGAGGAAGGCCTAAGATAAGGTTTATGGACGTGATGAGAGAGGACATGCAGGCAGTTGGTGTGACAGAGCAAGATGCAGAGGATAGGAAGAAATGGAAAGAGATGATCCGCTGTGGCGACCCCTAACGGGAAAAGCCGAAAGAGAATGATGATTTTAGTTTTGGTTTGGAAGAACACACTAGTAATATGATTCAGGTGTATACAGGTTTTATCAGACTGAAATATGTTAAATATATGCATTTGATTTTAAACACATGGCAAAACAACAGAGCAGCTAAACAGCAATGTAGGCCTTATGGTGTTATTTAGCAGTATAAGACCTTAATACTGAAACATTTTGAAAATTTCTGACAAATTTCTCAAAAAATACCATAACTGTCAGCTACAGACTGCTCTTATTGATTTCAGATAAAAATGTACATATCATTATGCAATGCACATCACAGCATGCAAGTCTAAATTTGGCATGGTGAATAAGCATAAATCCAGTAACAGAAAACTTCTCTGTTCAAAAGAAATAGAAAAAAAAAATAAACAAATACATCTGTAATGTGCTATGAAGAGATATGTTATAGGTATATAATAAATTCCCAAGCCTGTGTACAGCTCATATATCCATAGTAGAATTCAAGCATGACAAGCTGTGACAGTAAAATACTCGAAAAGCCATGCATGTGGTACCTCTATATAAAAAGGCCATAATTTAATTGCCATTTCAGAGTTTTTAATAAAACATTTCTATAGTAATAATAAGATGTGTAGGCATGCAATTTGCTCTAGATCACCATTATAACATTCAGGAATTTCAAGACAGTTCACTGCTGAATTTGACCACACTGTATTGCCTTCCCACCATCCCCTAGCTCAGGCTGTTTCAGGAATTGCATGCTTTCAGTTATATAAAAACACATGCAGTCTTTGGTAAAATAAATATGCTTTTACGTCCAGTATAATGAAAATTAATTAAAGCTATATTCTGAACACATGTTGCATTTACCACCATGAATACAAGGCATATACCTATCACTAATGTAAACAGAGTATAATGCAACATGGCAGACATTGACAGTGAAGCGCCTGTAAAACCTTATCTGTGTGTAAAAGCATGTATGTCAATATACTTTTGAGATTTCTTAACAAAATTTTCAAGAAATTGGAATGGTAAAAATACATGCATTCCATTCATTGAACAGAAGAGAAGACAGATACCCATTTCTGTTCAAAACTGAATATAATGCAATACGCCAGACTACTTCAGTGAAATGAGACTGCATGCATATGCCTTGGAGACTATATATAAATCCATATTCAGAGTTCCTGATATAGCTTTCAAACAATTATGCTTGTACACTCAGGTACAAAATGTGTCTATGAATGTTATTATGCCCTTAGGGAACTCAGTGCATCTAAATGCTGAATTTGACCTCTGCACATTACCTGACCTCCCCCACCCCAGTACATGTTCACAATGAGAAAGAAGTTGCTTGTTCTCAAATATTTAAGTTTTTTCAGCTGAAGTTAACTTAGAATAGTACAATATTCATATTGTTATTGTTGAATTTCTGCTTAATGTATGTTGCTCATATGTGTTTATAAATTGTTGGATTTGTGTTTTTATGCTGTACAACTGTTTGAAAATTGTGTTCTTAAATCTTATTTATTGTTTTGTGTAAATTCATGTGGAGCTTTTCTCCACAGGCTTCCATTGAAAAGGGGTGTTGCCCAGTTGGATCATCCCAGTAGCCAAATGTAAGTAAATAAATAAAAATGTGTTATGTGCTACTTTACCCTACCTTAAAAGAAATAGAAACCAAGTATACTGCAGCACACCAGTCTATGACAGCAAAATGCATGCAGAACTCTACATTCGGAACATATTTATAAAGATCTATGTTTCTTTTCCCATCTGAGGGTTCTTAAAGGAAGACTCCACCTCAGAACTAACAAATCTGTTTTTTCACTCTGTCTTTGTGTTCTGATATATTTTAATACCTCAGAATCACACTGAATACTTCTTATAGAATTTTAATATGTTTTCTGCAAATTGGCTGCCCATGGGGCTTGACATAATAAGGTCATCTTGTTTTTCTTCAAGCCTTTTTCCTTCCCATAATCCATTTGATGTCTGCTTATATGAGCCATGCTAGACATAAGGAAGTAGTGGTGTATTCCCATGCCATTGACATATAATGATTTAGCGTCAGTAATTATCATCATACATACCTTTTGTAACAGGACTACTTCTTTTATTTCTTAAGTGGCTCTCATATGTGTGTGTCTCAGGGCTTGTTTTACAGTATACTAAGGAGTTATACAGCTACAACCAAAAAGTAGCTAAATTGCAGGCCCTTGATCAAAGTAAGTTTTAATAGTCCAAGATGAATTGACCATCTCCTCCCCCGACAATTTTCCCTCAGGTATCAAATTTGTCACCGCTCTGAGGGATCCTTGCAGTTTCATGTATAAGTGACAGCTGGTGCTGAAAAGGAAAGGATTTGAAAGTAATTCTGTTCCCCAGTGCCAGCACTGGAAAGATTTTTATTTTCAATCGTTCATTTATTTATATAGATAAATAGTTAAAGTACTTGACATTTCCCTTTCCTAATGTTTTAATGAAAGGACACATAGCACATGTAAGCTAAAATAAATTCTGCTGTATATCATGGTTGCTATCAATTGCAAAATTTCCTTTGTTCACTAGAAAATACTCATGCACTCCACTTGTGTAAGGATTGACTCAAAGTCCATGGAAGATGCCTCTTCCCAAGGAACTCTGCAACAGATATGTATCCATGCAAACTCCAAAAAAACTTGAAAAGACACAAAATCACTGGAAAACTGAAAAACACTGCTCCAAACCAAGACCAAAAGACACGGTCTTGGTTTGGAGCAGTGTTTTTCAGTTTTCCAGATATGTATCCACCTCAGAAAGTATGTTGCAAGAAAGCATAAAAGATCTTATTATAAACAGCATCAGTGTAGCTAGCTGATAGGGTTACCACCTGTCTCACAAAATGCAGAAAAGTCTTGATTTGGGCAGTTATGTCCTATTGTGGTGGGAGGGCATGAACATGGTAAATGTGTTGATACTTTAGTATTACAGACATCTTTAATACTACATTTAAGTCATCTTAAAATGTAAAGTAGTATAAACAAAGTTTAAAGATTACCATTTCAGTACTGTGATGCTGCTTATTTAAATTTGTCAAAAGAGATGGCAACTGCCTTTGAACCACTAACTGATCTAATTGCTCTGTTTTGCTATGAAAGACATGGCTACATTAGAGGCAGCTGGAAATCAGTGTAAGTTATCTTCCTCTCTGCAGTAAAGACAATAGAAAACAGTTTTGCACCTCTGCCTTTTATTTTACAGCAGCTGCTGGGCTCCTGACATCAGCAGGACAAATTACCCATATAAGATTGTCAACAGTACCTGACTACAGATTTCTCTGTGTATGTGCTATGTCCTGCATGTCTAGACAAATTCCTCTGCAAATTATGTAAGAAGTTAAGCTTAAAAAAGTGGGTGGTCTTTCCCTTCCTTTGATTCCAAGGCAAAGAAATGAAATTTTTACAAAGTAGATACAGGTTTCTGGTACCTACACAATACTGGAACCATATTATAGGGGGAAAAGCAACCTAAGAGTTAAGTTAAACTTTAAGAGAAGGTAGAGTTTTCCTTTAAGAAAGTAATAATGTTTTGACAGTCATGTGCAATGTGCACATAATGCTGTTAATGATAACATTGCAGAGTAATGCTGAATTTGACCACACCACATTTCCCCTAGTGCTGTGTAAGGAGTTTTGGTCATGTAGTGTTTGCAGTTACACAAAACTTGCCCTGCCAGGAAAATATAATTATTTTTTTTTCTCTTTGCTATAATAGCAGCTCAGTAACAATATAGTCTGGATATAGGCTGCTTACTCCTCTGTGAACAGAAGTCATATACCCAGTCCTAATAATACAGAAAGAATTACTATGTGAGTCATGGGGGTACGTGTAGAAGTTGCTTCCCCTGGTTGTTCCCAGTATGTCTTGTTTACTTAATAATAAATACTGAGGAAAATTTGTTAAATTTTACAGGACGCATGTCCAAGTGATAGACTGAAATTCTTGACAAAATCTGGAAATAAGTAAAAAAAATAAGCAGTTTGTTGAATAGAAAACTACTGAGTTGCAGAAACAGTTGACTGAACATATGGCAGATGGTGAGAAAGAAGTTGTCCTACCTGACGTAAATAATGAAGGATCAGATTATTGTATGTCCTTTAAGGTTCCTTTGAGCAGAATCCTAGAGGAGAGTGAATGATGGTGGAGATGCATGAAGTAAACAGAAAACTGCCCATCTTTGTAAAACAGGTCAATAAAATGCATACTGAAATGGTTAAGTCTTTAATTATTCATTCAATCAACATTGAAGAACTTCAGCAAAAGAGTAGCAATTTGAAGGAGAAGTTAGAGAATTTAGAGGTAAAAATGGTGCTGTTAGAGGACAAGCAAATTGAATCACTCACAGAAAGAAGGAAAAATGTTAATGCGACTGAATAATCAGAAAATAAAGGAGAGATCTGCTAGCTTGCTTGGCATTTATCAATGCAAATTGCCAGTCTGTACTGGTCTACAGACATATTATAAAACTTAGAGAGCTCATTGTTTATTTTAGCTAATGCCAGTGGTTTTGGGAAGCAGTCCTGGCATACTGAGGTCCATTTTGAGACATACAAACTAATACTGTTTTTGCTATGGAGACTGGGTAATTCCCATTCCACAGGAGAAAAACATATTTCCTTTGAAAATGGTTATTTAACTCGAATGTAAAGTTAAAAGATAACAGTTTTATCAATAAAAATAAAAATGTTGATTATGAAAGTTAATGTTTAATTGTTCTATCTGGATATTTTTCAGTTTTTCCCACAAGTGACAAAAACATTCATATACTCTCAGGATGCCTCGCATGCTGTATGTGATTGTGAACATTGTAAATCCAAAAAGAAAGGTGCTGCTCTGAACCACAAATCACACACAGGATATCAAAAAAGATTTTAAGTAAGCCCTTTCGTCATTAAAAGACTTCTTCAGAATTGAAAAGAACCAGCCAAAATTTCTTTTTAAAAACAACTCTAATAGATCATTGGACAGAAAGTAAAGAATTAATTGTATAGTGACATCATTTCCCGTAACCACTTTTCCAATATAAAAAAAACACATTAAACATAAATCAACTGGAGAAAACGAAAGTGCATGAACATTGAATATTCTTCATAAAATAAATATATATGTATATATAAAAAAGTATATAAAAAACACAAGTGTATATGTCTGCTTGCCACAATATCTAGTGTATTAAACACAGTACATAGATTTTAATCTTAATAAAGAACTAATAAACAACTTGTTTTTTCTAAAAGTATTCTGATATGCTCAGTACTCCATCCCTGCCAGAAACAAATAATGTCACTGTTTTTTCTCAGATTTTTGTTGAGTGTTGGAATCAGGGGTTCATTGGTGTAAAAATAATCAACCCAGTTAGCAATATACATGAGGTTTAACTTGTTTATTCCAATGGATCTCTGGGAATTTGTAATCTAACTTACAATAATTGTATCTTGAGCTTTTAGACAAAATCAAGTTATGGCCTGACATTTCAAACAAATGTTCAAATCTCTGGAGCCATATGGGTTGTTAAAGAAATGTAAATGGCAAACTGTTCAGTTCAAATAAATCTTTACAGTAGTAGTATTCATTAGATTGTAGATATTAAACTGGATTTTGTAAGTCATAATAAACCAGTAAATATTAATTTTATAATATTCTGTAAACAATTTGTAATATCTCAGTAACCACTCAAGTTGTACGCATACTGTCATCAGAGCTTTGCTTGTCCATTGTTCGGCTTTTGTATGAAGTTATGCAATTCTGTCTGTATTCCTAGGTTGTTGAGTTATTTAGACAAATATGAAAGTTATGACAATATGATTAAAGTGCATCAACAACAATTAATCTCTCTTTATAAGGACTAGACAGTAGCCAAATTTCAATGCAGTTGTGTTGCCCATCCTGTAAGCTTCAAGATGAAATTTTTATTAGCTTGTATGTAGCATGGTTCTGGAATGATTAAAGCAAATATAAACAGGCTATATTATATCAGTAGGCTCTAACTACACAAACACCTGGAGGCTTTACTAAGGTGTAATGAGTTAACTCTAGTTATACGTTTAGAAATAATAATATCTCATATCTGGCTGATAAATCTCATCATCTGATAACATATCTGTCATATAGTCATAACACAGAAGTGTTGAAAATAATGAACCTGCTTCATTTTTTTTAGATTGATCTCTGTGTTGAGGTTCTTCTTAAGTTCATCAAGAACTGTGTACTTGACTTCAGTAAAATTAGAAAACTTACCTTTATGGTTCTGAGTAAAAAAAGTGTTCTAAAGTCTTTCTCACACATTTTTAAAAAATAAACTCAATGAATGAGTGATTTAGAGGTAAGAATGTACTAGTTTTTTGAAAACATTTTCTGTTAAATCCCTAGAATATAGAAGTTTAAGATGTAGATACCTAAAAAGCCTTAAGTTAATATATCCTCCATATTGCTGTTACTTGCTGGAATAATCAATAAATCTTTTTCTAAAAGGCTTTTTTGTGCAGTAGTTAAAAAGTGTATGTCATATATTTGAGTATTTTTCAGCCAATGTGTTATGTTAGGTGCATTTACATCCATCATCACATGGATGGATTATATTGGCAAATACTGAATGCAGAAAATTCTGAATGGCAAAATACAGAGTGCAGTTGACTGAACACACATATACACAACTTTCTAAATTCTTGGCACATAAAATATCAACAATAATCTGCATGCTCCAGTATTACTCTAAACACAGACCTCTAACTAAAACCACTATAAGTGTCTTTTTTTTTTTTTTTTTTTTGCAGGTGCAAAAGGCAAACTCTCCTGAACCTTATGTGGGGAACATTATCCCCTCACCCAAAAATATTTATAATTGCTCCACAGCCACAAAACACAAAGAAGGGAGTAATCTTGTAAAAGAATGGAGAAACTGCCAGTGCAAACTGCCAAACTGCACTAGCAGCAATGTTGTATGCAAAGTAGTCGTGATAATCCCCTTTATTCTTCAGTTTCTTCTACTTTCCACTTGACATTTCTGCATATATACATTACACAAGCAAACAGCACGAGTATAATGTAGTCTACATAATAAACCCATATAATTTCAACTTGTCTTTCACACACACGCACACACACACACACACACACACACACACACACACACACACACACACACACACACACACACACACACACACACACACAAGCATAGTATCAATCCCACCACTATTCAGCTATCCTTCATTCTGCCAAGTGGGTATTCAGCATTTTGTGCATTCCATTTTTATTGATGCTATAAAACTCAGTCAACTAAATGAGTATTTAGTGTTTTGTACAGCATACCATATATGATATGAGAATATATTACGGAGATGTGTACACTTATGATGATGTACCAGTCTTTATCTTGTTATGGTTTTGTATTTGTATACTGTTACAAGTATAAGACTAGCATGTTTTGCTGATTTGCTTTTGAATATTGATAGTATACGTAAATAAAAAAAGTAACCCGCGGTGGTGGTGCTGCGGTAGCGTTGTCGCCTCACAGTAAGACGCTGTCCGGTTCAGTTCTCAGCTAGAGCATCTTCTGCGTGGAGACATGCGTGAATGGGTGTACCTTCGTTGAAGGTTGTGCGTCAGGCCTGGCAAGCCGGTACGTAAAAATCAACTGCCAATCATTAGCGGACCGGAGTTCTGCTGTGACGACCCCTAACCGAGAAAAGCTGAAAGACACAAACAAACGTAAATAAAAAAGTCATATTTTAAGATCTACTCAGTGCCTCAGGAAAATATGTAGCCCATGGAGTCAGGAGCAGGAAGTGTGGCTGTAATGGTGGCATCCCTGCTGTCAAAGAATTGAACAGTCAGTTTGTGCTGATGTGATGTTAAAGCTCTGCAGGTAGTGAGATAAGCCAGACTGCCCACAAACACACAAACACACACACCCACACACACACACACACACACACACACACACACACACACACACACACACACACACACAATGCAGAGCATGGCTGGTCAGTTAGCTACCACTGAGAGCTCTCTGAACAAACAAAATGTTGCATATGTATGCAAGATCTCTCTTTTTTTAGAGTGTAATGATCTTCCAGGTTAAGTTTTCACTGTAAAAACCTACATGCCTCTAGCAACAAATACTTCATCTGCCAAACTTCCCATGTTAAGGAACGAAGCTCAGAATCCAAGTATGGTTCACATGCCTTAAGGAGGACATGACAGACAGCACAGGATGGTGACATAAATGATTGCCAGTCAGAATCACCTTCATTTTCCACCTGAAGGAAATTATGGATTGTTGAAGAAAACAAACACACAAATATTGCAGTGCACCTTCAGCACAAAATGAGGGTGCTAAAAGAAGAAGAAAGCTTCAAAGCAAAGTGCACCTGTATGTGGTGAGACCAGGAGGCTGAGGCTTTGAGTACTGAGTGTAGCATTAAACTTGTGTTGCAACCAGCTGTGTGAAAATACAGAGTTGCTCAAAGCAAGCATTGATCACAGAAAGGAAAATTCCATGTTTTCCAAGCTACAGTAATACCCTATTTTATTCTGTAAGCAAACTGGGTACATGGGGCAAAGTTGACTGCATGGGGCTGTTGGGGGGTTTGCCCCAATATAAAACTGATATTCATATTCTGCTTCATTTGTGCAGAAGATGAACTTGACCATATGGTCTGTGATAGCATGCCTTAGTTCCATTCTGTGCAGACATCAGAATAACTCATTCTACATTTATTTTCTATTAGGAAAAACATTCTACAGTTCTGAAGGCACACTTGTGAAACAGTGAGTAAAACTGTTGTTAAAAAAGTTAAACCATAGATTGTTTTTTTCTGGAACCGATTAGTATAATTGCAAATTATTTATTTTAGTATTTTGTCCAACCTTATAAATAAACTAAACAATTCTGACTTACTCAAGAGTTTTTAACACATATACTTAAAATAATGTTCTAATCTGTCATCTGGTTTGACACTTAGGAATATGTTAACTGAAGCTTTCATGTCAATTTACTGTGTTTTTCAGTAGTAAGACCCTGCAGTCAACGATTGTATACCCTTAATGGGACTGTCAGGTAGGGGCAGGGCATTCACTGGTAAGTATCTGAAAACATAAATTAAAATGTATTACTGGTGTGTTTTGTGATTGCATTAAGTACCAGAATACTACTTTAAATAAAAAATGCATAAATCTACAGGTTGCAGTAATGAAGACAAAATGTGTAAATACTGAAATAATTAAATTGATATTCTTACCAGATTGTTTTCATTTTTTCATGTTTCCCATATTCATTCTGTGGATTGAATTTATATAATTTCCCCACATTCATTTCCTGCATGCACTCCACTGCATCTTTAATACTATTACAATGAAACTGATCTTTAGTACTACTTACGTAATGCAGCACTTTGTTATGATTACAATGCCAAGATATATATACATTAATGATGATGAAAGAACATATTGTTAACTGATACTGAAGTTATGGTTTAGAGATATTATACCACAATATAATAATCTAACAACAGGCCCAAATGTCTTTTACCCCACAGTTATTTAGACTTAAGCTGTACATTTTCTTCAGTATGTCACGTACTTTGCTTAAGAAAACATTACAAATTAAGTGTGTTTTTTTTCTTGCTTTCAGAGCAGTAACTTCTTGAAATCTGCTGTTCTTGGTGCTATTTTAAAAGTTGTAAGCATACTGGAAAAATCAACACTTTTTCTGCTTGTCTCTTTAATTAGAATACTGTGATTGCACTAACACGTTTCCTTAACCTGTATTTACATATAAAACTGCTTTGGAGAGGAAGACAAATGTAGAATGTTTAAAGATCTGCTACTTAATGAGGTAAGATTGTTTTCCCCTCTAGAAATTGTTACTACTTTATGAAACAAATGGCCTACCCACTGACAGAAATATTGCAGCCACAAGTTATAATGAGAGCGGTTAACATGTTTCCAGGAATGCATCAATTTTTGTTAAAAAAACAGGCTTGATATATTTTTTTCTGATAATTGGTTAGAGCAGCAATGGGTACTGAGGAGCATCTCATTCAGAAATCAAGAATCAATTAAACCTTCAAAAATGTTTTTTCTTCTTATTACTGACATTTAAAAATAATCTGAATATGTATAATCTACAGCTGCTGTTTCACAGCATCAATAAGTAATCACACAGCAGTAGAACCAGTTGCATTTTGTGAAATAGGCCTCTCAAACATAGATTGATACATTGTGAATCATTTTCTTACTCCTGCTGAAGAACTAAAAAGTAATATACAGGAGTGGCATCAGAATATAGGGAATACCAGAATTAATTGAGGAGAAGAATATAGAGATTATGACTGGGTCTCTGATCATAGTCAACATGTTAAGTGTTTCAGACATAGATGTAAAGAAATTCACCTCAAGAGCAGAGTGATGTGAAGCTCAAGAAGTGAGTCTTAACATCTAGATCAAGAAAGTAGAATAAGTGAGTTATGACCAGAGAGACCTGATCATAATTCTTTGCTGTGCGCAGAGCTTCAGCTGTGCTGATGTAGTGCTTGTGACAGGAAAGCAGTGTATGAGCACTCCCAGCCAGGCACTGGCTAGACGATAAGAATACCTTCGGTGAACTGAGAGCTTTAACTACTAACTTTATTCTGCCTTTTTAGTGTTGTTGCATAAAGTGTTTTAGAGATTTTAAGGGATGCTACCATTTTGTAGCACTTTTCACTGGTGAATGCTGGTTATGTTCTAGTATGAAACCAGGACATAACTGGTCTGAAAGCCACACAACCAAACTTGTTATTCAATGTCAGAAAGCTAAACAACAAACTTGTATTTTTCCTTACCATGGAGTGGAATTGGTGTCCTCCATGTACTAAAAACATGGAATATGTTTATCTGTTTGGAGCCCAAAATTATTAAATATTCCCCAGGCATTGTCATTTGAGGCTGAAGAGTTGAATACATCCCTTGCACTAAAAACAAATCTGCTGCATTAGACGTCGAAGTCAGACAGTCTGTGCCATATTCCAATGAGTGATCAAATGCATTTGATCTAGCCCCCAGCCCTTCTCTCAGGATGCTAGATTCAATAAGTAATACATTTGCTTCCATTAATGTGTAAAAATAAGGAAGTGCTGAACCCTTGTAAAAATTTTGAGGAATAAGGGCGTGAAGGTAAGAATAATTTTCTCAGTGACAATTATATTAGGCATGGACTTTGGCACAAAGTTTTCTGAAGTAATAAAATATGTATTTTGTCATATGGGCAAACAAACAATTTCTGAATCTCATAAAATGAACTGGGAAGTTCAGCAATTAAATTATTATCATTCTCTCCACCTGGTCAAAAAAAAACAGGAAATCTACGCTGTTAGTATTACTGTAGTGTAAAGTGTATTCTTCAGATAGTTCAGGTGACAAATAACATCTGCTTGAAATATTCCATTAGTTGTATTTTGTATTTAATATTTCTGCTTAATTTAGTGTTTCAGAACAACTATCACATTTTCTAAGTAGTTCTTTAACTCTTCCCACTTAAATGAAAACTTGTGATCATAATTCATTATTTGCTGTTTGAAACGTTCATTTATTATAAATATAAAAATATGCTGATTATTTTGTGTGTGCTTCCTCTGTGAAGCATTGTTAGTTTGATGATATTACCTTAAAGCTCTAGTTGTTATACGTCATGTGGCCTTCCTGTACTCAGCTGCATAAAGCAATCACACTTTTATTTAGTTATTTATTTGTTTGTTTTAAAAGCCCATTGAGTTTAACATATTCATCCTTTGGGTAACATTGTTTCCAATGAGAAGAAATACATATTAGCTGCAGCTCCTCTGAATTTACATATTGGTGAAGCAGTGTGAAATACTGGATTAGAGGTCAAAAATATGCTTAGTATATTACATGACTTTGTAATTATAATGCATCTCAAAACATATAAGCACAGTTATAAAGTTTCACTGGATGTTATTGATGAATTAAGTGCTATAATAAAAAAATGGAGACATTAGGCTGTACTTCAACATATGCTACGGCTTTGTAACACCATTTGGAATGTATTGATCAGTGTCCATTGGTATGCAGCTGTTTGGTTTATCTGTGTTTTACATTTAGGTATACAGTTCATCACATTGTTATTTTGGGGTAATATTTTGTCCACTTTGCAGGAGTACTAAATGTAAGCAGCAGTAACTGATTTGATACATCATATATCATGGCTTTGGTAAAAAGCTTTTAGAGTCTCTTTACTTTGCAGTGATAAAATGTCATCTTAGTGGGACTTAAGTGATTATAAAATAATTCTGTGATTTCATGACAGTGAGTAAGCTTTACTAATTTAACCTCAATGTCCCATTTGCTGCAAAGGGTTTCATTCCAAACTACCCAACTAAATTATCCCCATGTAATAGCAGATTCTTAACTTCAGAATTAAGCTGACAATAGACTTGTAATGTTTAAGTGGTGAGCTTTGTGGCACAGGATCTGTTATAATTGAGAGTACTAAATTACTATAATTAGTTAGTGATGATAATTTGTGTATGATCAGTGTACATTAGCAACTGCAAGCTTAGCATTGAAGAGGTGCTGACTCAAAATAAAAGGCATCTGTAAACTTCTTGAGGTGTCTGCAACCAATATATGCCAAGTGCAATAATTATCTAAATTTCTTCAGGGTGTCAAGAATATTCACCAAATAATCAATATGACTTGTCATTAAAATCTACGTTTACATTTTAACATTAGAAACCTACACAGTTCTAGATGCACTTATTAAACACATATTATATTGAGCAGCTCCATAAAAGAACAGCTCACTAATATTATTACTCTTTCATTCATAGTAACCTTTATTGTGTTGAGTATCTGTTTTACCACATTATACAGTTATGGTAATCTAGCTATAATCTGCTGTTAGTTTAAATAGCTGTTAGTTTAAATAGCCACACACAGATCAGTACAGGTGCATATATTTACTCCGATGTTGAAGAGCAAAGTCATTATAATAGGCTCTTGGTGCTGTGTGTGTGTGTGTGTGTGTGTGTGTGTGTGTGTGTGTGTGTGTGTGTGTGTGTGTGTGTGTGTGTGTGTGTGTGTGTGTGCGTGTGTGCTTTCCTCATTGCATGTGCCTTAAACCTTCACCTTCCATGAAGATGCATAGAGGAAAATCAAAATTTATACAATAATGGCTCATTGCCATTCCAAAATGAGCACACTTATTGGCTAGCCAAACCAACATACCTGTTGGAAATCAAGCATATACCAATATAAAAAAGTCTGTTCACTAAAGTACCATTAAGAGGCCAGACTTTTCTACTGGCATGTACTGGAGTACACACCAAAATATGAGAAAAATCAGGTACATTCTGCAAAACTAAAATTGAAAACATACCTGATTTTCTTCATATTTCTGTGCTGTCCCTGTAAATGTCTATTTTTCAACAATGAAATACAAAACCTAAACAAATAGCAACAGAGATACTGTTTTTTCCGTCGCTTCTCCTGCACTGGTGTACTCTTGCAAGTGTGAGAGCTTAAGCCCCATACTCATGTGCAGTACATCAGTATTGCAAAGACAACATGAAAGAACACTGACATGCCCTTATACAATCACATTATTTAAAAAAGATGAGTAATTTCTTTTGTAAATAATGTTATTGTATAAAATCAATGAGCCACTCCAGTTTGTGGGTATATCGGGATTTACCCACTGATGGCTTTGTTTAATCACTCAGTCTTCACCCCTGTGATCAGACACTCCAACCACGGGTAAATATTGGTATACCCATGTGCAGTCGTAGATTATTGCTTTAATATCCACAGTATGTCAATCAGGGGAATCGGGCACATAGTGTGAAAAAGTATCTGTCCTATTTCTAATGGGAGCCCTGAAGTCATTACTGCAGCCTAATGTAAGTAATATCATATGCCGTGGGACATTTAGATAAATTACACCACCATCATTTTACTTAAACTGCTTTTTTCATTTCCCAAAATTGTTGGATACAATGGCGTACTAAATTGAATCTAAATATGCAATGTTCTCCATGATATGAGATACCTGACATAGAACAAATGTGTCTTAGTGTATTTATAATACTGAGGCTGCTCTAGCCTGCTAAAGTAATCTGAAATAGACCCAATAACTGTAACTAGAAGTCAGTTATAGCTCAGTAGTAGTCCGTAATTAAGTTATCTTTGCTACTGAAAATTCTTCAGTATAAGTAAAATAAGATTTCCTATCTAAATGTAGCACCACTCTTGTGAACAGAAGCCATCAGCACATATTTTTATAAAATATATTCTAATGATTGTCATGAATTAGCAAAAATGAAAAAGAACAAACACAAAAATATTGATCATTTTATATCAAATTTAAAATTATCAAAAAATACAAAGCATGAAAATCATACCTTTTGTAGAGGGGCAAGCCCCCTTACACCACCCACATGCGGGGGCTACACTCCCAACATCCCACACTAATTTTATATATACCATCACAAAAGTGAGGTAAGGACAACCCCCCTGCCGTACTGCAGAGTGATCTTGAGAAAGCTGCCAGTAGGTGAAAATACAAACAAACAGAACATTAGTTTTTCTGAGCGTTCACTCTTTTTTAACAGCGCAAAAAACATTTGCTGTTCTGAACATTCACTGCTATGAAATACAACCATTTTTATACATTGTAGAGATTTATGACTTTTAGTCTCAACAAACACATTTAACTAGAGATCATGTCAAACTTCACAAAGATGCTTTATTTCTTCAGGGTTTCCATGTACTAATGTGTGGTTATACCTGGTCAGGTGCTTATTGTGTTTTACAGGTCTACATGATGTAGTCACAGTTTAAATTTATATCACTGTTCTCTGTTGCCCTTCAATAACATAACTTGTTTAGAATGATATTAGGGGAATTATTAAACTCGATGCATCACTGTTTTGGCTGCTTAATAAGAACTGCAGTATTAACAATTAATTCAGGCAACATCATTGTCTAGGTCCTTTGGTACTGGCATAATTTAATTTATATTGTTGGTTATTTCACAGTCAGTCTATTAAACATTTATGTATACAGGCTCACACATTCAAATTCTAAGGGGAAATTCCTTCATTCTGAAAACAATAATTACTTATTCCATGTAATTCCTACAAAGTATATAGTAGAAACTTTTGTAAGTATTACTTATTCAGTTAATTTTTCGAATTATTGCATAGTTTTTACTCAAAATATATACTGTGGGCATAAAGAAAGTACCATATCCTCATTAGAAGTTTAACTGCTACTGTGCCTGCAGGCAAAACAAGACAGGATAATTAGGTAAATAGTACATGGGCATTGCCCCCATTCCATCTGCCTACCCAGAGAATATGCTTTGAGCCTACAATGTTTAAAACAATGAAAATAAAAGGCCACGGTTACATTATTGTATTTCTTTCATATCACACAGTGAAGAACTTACACGTGATCTTACGTCAATTCACCAATACACGCTGTACTCATGTACAGTTTGTTTCAACAACAAAATATTGACAAACAGTCCTATTTATTTTGACTACCTTTACAAAATGATATTAGGTTAGAAAAACATGTCATCCATAAATGGCTCCCTAGGACACACTTCAGACCCTACCAGGATATTAAATTAGAAAAAATATATATAATAATAACAACAGTAAAGAAAGCCATCAACAGCCCCCAGAACACACAGATCACCAGTATCTGGTTGACCATGCCAGACAGTGTATTACAGTATAAAAAAAACACAACAGCCCCCCAAAATACTGCATTGCCAGTGTTTGATCAACTTTGCCAGCATATTATAAAAACAGAAAGTCATCAACAGCCCCCAAAACACACAGACCACTAGTATCTGGTTGACCATGCCAATGTATTACAAAAAAAACATCAACCGTCCCCAAAACACATAGCATCCCTAGTATCTGGTCAGCCCTGCCAGGATAGTTTATTAAAAAAAAAAAAAAAAAAAACAGAAAGTCATAAACAGCCCCCAAAACACACAAACTACCTAACCTTACCTACTACTAGTATCTGGTTGACCATGCCAGGAGTGTTAGAAAATCACAAACTGCCCCCAAAACAGCCAGCCCACTGCAGATTTCATCTTCTACTATGATCTGGTTGACCAACCCCCAGGCCCAGGATGTTAGAAACAAAGAACACATATATAACCAGTCCACCTTTTCATTTTAAACAGTATCTGGTCGATCCTGCCAAAAATAATAAATAATTAAATACATAAATTATCTGGTTAGCCCTGCCAGGAAAATCTACATCTCGTTGGCCCTGCTGAAAAAAAAAAAAACAGTCAGAAGAACCCATTATTTTTTTTCACACTTACCTGAAAAGAAACTACTGCTGTCATTGTGGATTAGTTTTCAATTAGCAGTAATAAAATTCACGTCTGAAAAGAAGACTCCACTGCCACTCTCTCACTCTCGCTCATTGCTTTACCTAATGCAAAGAGTGGGAAGAGAGCATGAGAGCAATAAGACTAATCAGCAGCCATGTACGTGGCTGCTGATTAAACAGTCCAGTCGGACTCGGATCCCTGCAGTCCATAATTAATCCGGACTGTTTCTAAAGCAGTCCGGCAATGGTAACAAGAAAAGTAGGTGTGTTTTATTTTTTTTTTGTTAAAGTGGAAGTCGAGCACATATGCGTGCTGCTCCGAGTTCCGTGAATGCTCGCTACATTTAACTAAATTAGAGATGTATTATGAGCTGCCAGGCTACGCCCCCTCATTATCTGTGCCCTAGGTGAATGCCTAATTCACCTTCGTGGTGGTGACAGCCCTGCATGTATGGGACCCCATTACTCTTTTGTGTCATACTGTTAATTACTGATCTCTCATCAAGTTTTCTTTATAAATATGTTACTGCAGCCCTCACAGGTTTAAATTTATAGTTTAAATGCATGTATTAAAATGCTGTGCATAGTTATTTTTTTTCCCTTCCCCAGAAACTATTCCCTTAGGGGAGCTACAATACAGAGTCACAAATGCATTGCAGGGCATTAATTCGGCAATTGTACTCTGAATCAAAGTTTTTATTGTTAATGCAGATATCTAGTCATTATAATCTCCAAAATTAAAGCTTTACACAAATGTGTAGTATATTTAATGTTAATGAGATACAGTCCCCTATACCTATTCTCAGACCATTAAACCACTGTCACTAAATGACTTTTTGCCGGCTACATCCCTCTAGCATGCAGAATATGACAAACTAAGCAGATGAGGTTATCAGGTATTTTCTTCCTCTTCATTCCTGCAAGAAGAAAATGGTTTCAATTACGACTGAAGCAAGCAAGCGTCAGTAGCTAAAAGCAGGGCATGAGATGTGTAATAACATGATCACGGATTTTATATGGTGGTACATTGTACACATTGGTGAATGTCTGCCAATTCCCATGGAGGGATGAATTTCCTTGAATCTTTATTATTGGAAATTGGAAATTTTCAAACGGAATAGTAATAATTGGAGATTTTAGCTGTCTGACTGACTCACAGGACAGCACTGAAAAGGTTAACAAAATTTTACAAGATAAGGGAACAGGTCCTCAGTTTCCAAGGCCAAAAACACTGCAAGGATGGGCCCCGATAACATCCGGGGATGTTTAATAAATACCATAAAACATAACCTCTCTGGTCCACTTGAATCAGTTTCAAATGGAGCTTACAGTCAGGTTTTGTTCTCAAGGAATGGAAGATGGCTACAGTCATTCCTCTTCACAAAGGAGGTCCAACTACTGATTTGGGTAACTACAGGCCAACAAGTCTTACCAGACTCATATGTAAGGCCAAAGAAAGAATCATCATGAATATGATAAATGAGGATATAGATAACCTGCAAATGCTGGACTCATCACAGTTCAACTTTGTTAAAGGAAGGTAATGCCTAGTAAATCTGGTGGACGTTTTTGAGAGGGTCACCATAGCACTGGATTAAAGTAAGACTATGCACACAGCTTACTTCGACCTGGCCAAGGCTTTTGATACAACACCCCACTTAGGCATTATAGCAAGCTAATTCATTTATTTAAAAACCCTATTATCACCCTCTGGATAGCCATCTGGCTCATTGATAGCACCCGGGAGGTTAAAATAGGTGAGACCACCTCCACCAAGAGGCCATTTACTAGAGGAGTCCCTTAGGGTTCAGTACTGGGCTGACTCCTTTTTGGCATCTATTTCACTGAAGCGACCCAGGGGACCTTTCTAAGGTTTATGGCTGACTAAGTTTGCAGATGATTGCAAGCTGAGGGTTATTATAGACACCCCTGGAGACATTAGCATTCTTCAAGAAGTTTGATCTCTGACTATAAAATGGTACCAAAGCCATGGTCTTAAACTGAATGTTAAGAAATGCATAATTGTACACTTTGGAAAGTCAACAATCCATGATGATAATACACTAAGAGTCAAGCAAGTGGTCAGGGATCTGGGTACGCATATGGACAGTAGCCTTACTTTCGACCACCACATGGCCACAGTGGTGAGGACATCCATTAATGTTGCACAGCTTATAAGTAGGAGCATGGCATCTAGGTCCAAAGAGGTCATTATCCCACTGTACTTCACCCTTATCAGACCAATCATAGAGTAAAGTGTTCCCTTTGGTATGTACCTCACCAGGCATATGCAGCAACTAGAGTGATCTCAGATGTCTCTTACAAAATGAATACAAGACATAACAAATGTGGAGTGCCCTAAAATCTCTTTCCTCTACTCAGAGTCCTATAGATTGCTGAGGGGTGATCTGTGGCTAGCTTACAAGGCATCTGCAACCCCAGACTTATGAATCTCCTGCATAAGTCAAAGACTACCAGAAATACAAATTTTAGGGACTTGAATTTTGTCTGTGACTTAAAGAGAACATGCTGGAGAGACAGATATGTGTCCTAGAGGCTGCCCTTCCTATGGAACAGGCTTTCCATCCGCACAAAGCTGAGTTTGTCTATTACCCAGTTTATGTGCAACCTAGACCAGTAGATGGGGAATAGGAAATTTACTCTAGGCCTGGCACCTGTGTCTCCTATAGACAGAGGTAGCTTATTAATTCCTGGTCCTCAATGTCCTATTTGGATACAGGACATCATTATTCCTTCAGGAAAACGTGGCCAGGCTTAGAAAGGTCCCCCAGTTCATTAGCCTAGTAACAGTCTATGAATCTATGAAAAACAATGAGGAACAGACATGTAGTGCATTCCTTTAAAATATTGATGAGAGAAAGGAAAACTTACAAAATGCGGGGGGGGGGGATTTGTTGTTATAATATTAAAATAATGTTGATTAAAAAATAAAACAATTGTAGATACAAGCTGAAAGAGGAAACAACGGAAAATTAAATGTAAATGTTTACTCTGGTTATAGGTTGAACTGTCTTTATAAAGGGAAAAGATAGCAACTACATGGTCAGCCACCAGATATACAAATCATGGACTGCAGAGAAAAATCACCTAAATTATTGGCAGTAGCAAAACATGTCAGTAACTTTAATTGATCCAGTTGTTAAACAGTTAAGTGAAGTGGTTTGTCTCACACTCTTTAAAGCTGCAAGAAACAAAGATAAATGCAATAAATGTATATAGATTTTAGTAGGCAGTTAGCTAACTAATGTGTTTATAGGAAGAATACTGGAAGATCTAAGATAATCTACTCAAATCCAGGGAGAGCATACAGATTCCTCACAGTTAGTGATCAGAGGTCAGGCGTTAATACCAAACTCTGGAACTGTAATACAGAGACCTTAAGCACTAAGCCACCACAAAGCTGGGTTTATGTCACTACATCGAACTGTCAGTGCAGAGAATGGCATTTAATCAGAAATGCTGTTCATCAAATTCCCCTTATGTGGGGGGCTGCGCTCCCCACACCCCCTACTAATTATATATACCAACTCCGAGATCACACTATGGTGGAGAAAGTGCAAATTTTCTGATCCTCACTCTACAACGATCTCAGTGTGAACAGTTAGACGAACAGCATGTTCGATGTAAGTGCACTGAAAATGCCATTCGCTGAATAGATAGGGACCCCAGAAAGCCCACATAGTAACATGACTGCATAGTGTAGAGTAAATGTAGGCCTTAACCCCACAGCTAAGATGCATTTTATACCACTTATTCATTTTAGAAGTATAGTAGGACAGACAATTATTATGTCAAAAAATTCCTCTAATATCCTCATTACAAAATTATAAGGTTAAGCATACAGCACTGTTAGATCATTAATGGCTAAAAATAATAATAGCTATGTACTGCATGGACCACCATGATTATGCTCTCAAACAAGTGAAAATACAGGTTTGTTTAGCACCTTTCTAATGTTACCAGCCAGTCTGTGTATCAAATGAGGTTATCGTGTATATTTGCCCTTACTTTCTGATGTTTTCTAATGTACAGTAATCCATCACCTGTAATCCTCTATGTTGGTTTGTTAATAGATATACCTTCTTGTCTCTACACAAAAAATTGTCCAACAGACTGCTTCAAATTACCAGTAAGTACTAAGTCCCAATCTACAGTAAGAACAGTGGGTGTATCAATATCTGTACGAGATTGTTTGTATTACCATTTGTTTTGTTTTTACTGTAACTAGTTCACACAGAAAGAAATAATATATAGAGAAATATAATAAAAAACTCTTCACTTCAGCAGATAGACATATTTAACAGTTTTTGTTTAGCTTAATTTTAAAAATGCTTTCAGTATCCTAAAGTAGACCTCTCTGTAAGTAACTTTTTAACTTTCTAGCTATTTCGTTTGAATACTGCTGAATTTATATAAAGACACAGTATTGTGTATTAAAATGAATCTATGTCAGGTGATCAACTTTTCGGAAAAGCGAAAAAATTTCGAACAGTCCATAAGATTGAGTTTCCAAAACTTCAAACATCAAAAAATAAATAAAATATATACCAAATCAGGGATCACACCACAGTGAGGTAAAGGATAAATTTCCCAATCTTCACTGAACCAAAATCTCCATTTAAGAGCTTTGAGTTGTTATATATATATATATATATATATATATATATATTTATATATGTGTGTGTGTGTGTGTGTGTGTGTGTGTGCATGTATCTGTGTGTATATACATATATATATATATATATACATATATATATATATATATATATATATATATATATATATATATATATATATATATATATATATATATATATATATATAAATATGTGTGCGTGTATATATTTATATATATATATATATATATATATCTATATATATATATATATATATGGGAACTACTCACAATACCAAAATCCTGAAAGATCGAATTTCATATGGCCGAGACCATATGATCGAACTTTCGGAATCCTGACATTGTGAACGGAGATCTGCATACAGAGTAGAATGGGAGATTTCCCTTTTCCTCGCTGTAGTGCTGTAGTGGAGGTGGAATATTTAAGTTGCGGTGGGAGGAGGGTGCATGGGGGCTAGCCACCCCCCTCAGAAACATTAAAATTTTTTTTTTCGGATTTGTTTCGGAATTTCGATATTCCGAAACATTGATCATATGAAATTCGATGTTTCTGAATTTTTATATTCTGAAGTGAATCCATATATATATATATATATATATATATATATATATATATATATATATATATGGTTACATGTTAAAAGATCAAATGTTTGAAACATCGAACTGCATATGGTCGAGACCATATGGTCGATGTTTCAAAACATCGATATTTTAACATGTCTAAAAGTAAAAGATCGCACTACAGCAGGGAATAGGAAAACTTCCTGTTCTGCGCTGTATTCTCAGTGCATCGTGATCTCGAAGTTGGTATATTTAAGTAGGGGTCTCGACCATATGCAGTTTGATGTTTCAAATGTTCGATCTTTTAACATGCAACCTATATATATATATATATATATATATATATATATATATATATATATATATATACATATATATAGATATATATATATATATATATATATATATATATATATATATATTTACACACACACTCACACACACACACACACACACACACACACACACGTGCAGTGGATATAAAATGTGTACACACCCCTGTTGAAATGCCAGGTTTTTGTGATATAAAAAAATGAGACCACAGTGAATCATTTCAAAACTTGTCCCAACTTTAATGTGACTATAACCTGTAACTTTCAATTGAAAAACAAGCAAATTTGTTAGGGGAAAAATATAAAAAAATAAAAAACTTACAATAAGCTGGTTGCATAAGTGTGCACACCCTTAAACTCTTTGTTGAAGCACCTTTTGATTTAATTACTGCATTCAGTCTTCTTGGGTGCACACCTGCCATTGATTAAAAAGACTCTGATTAACCCCAAATAAAGTTTAGCTGTCCTAGTAGGATTTTCCTGGTATTTACTCAGTTGCCTGCTACAGCAAAAGCCATGGTTCAAAGAGAGCTTACAAAGCTTCAAAGGGATCGCATTGTTGAAAAGTATCAATCAGGAGAAGGGTACAAACAAATTTCCACAGCATTGGATATACTATGGAACGCAATGAAGACAGTCATCAAAAAGTGGAGAAAATATGGGACAACATTGATGTTGCAAAGAACTGAACATCTCTCCAAAATTGATGAAAAGACAAGATGAAAACTGGTCAGGGAGGCTGCCAAGAGACTTACAGCAGCACTGAAGGAGCTGCAGGAATTTCTTGCAAGTACTGGTTGTGTACTACATGTCAACAATCTCCTGTATTCTCCATATGTCTGAATTATGGGGTAGTGTTGCAAAATGTAAGCCTTTTCTTACACAGAAAAACATCCAGGACAAGCTAAAATTTGTAAAACAATACATCAAGTCTCCAAAAGTATGCGGGAAAATGTGTTATGGTCTACTGAGACCAAGGTTGAACTTTTTGGCCACAATTCCAAAAGGTATGTTTGGCACAAAAACAACACTTAGGTTCATAGGGTCATAGGTTCATACTAGGCTATCTGCCCTAGGGCATTTATAAGCCTAGCCAGAGTGTGTTTGGCTTTCGCCACCCATTTTAAATTAATTTTGCTATGCCCTTTTTTGAGGTTAGTATACTGTGCCTCTGTCTAACAGTGACACAGAAGTGATACCAGGGGTAAACCTACGATCTCCCATCCACTGATCAAGATTCCTCTTGAAGAGAGTCAATGAGGGACTCTGCCTAACCTGGACTGGGATTTTATTCCAGAGTGAAGGGAGCCTCTAGGTTATGAATCTGTCCCTCCAGCATGTCCTATTTATTTCAGTGCTGAGGTTCAAGTCTCTCGAGCACGTAGCTCGATGGGATTTGGATTTTCTGAGGTGCAGCATGTCCATTAATTCCGGGTTGGACATGGCTTTATACGTCAGGCACAGATCACCTCTGAGCAGGTGGTATGCCACTGAGTAGAGCTGGAGATTCTTTAACCGGGCAGCATATGGCATCTGTTTGAGCCCTTTGATCCTCTTGGTGAGGTACTTTTGGGGTCTTTCCAGTTGCTGCAGGTGTCTGGTAAGGTACATCCCAAAAGGGGCACTGTACTCAATGTTGGGCCTGATGAGGGATGAGTAAAGAGGCACAATGACCTCTCCTGATCTAGATGTGAATCCCTTCATGATTAGGTGGGCTATATAAAATGTTTTTCTAACCACTTTGGCCACGTGGTTGTCAAATGAGAGATTGCTATCAACTTGGGTCCCCAGGTCCCTAATTACTTCTTCTGTACTTAATGGATTACCACCTATGTGGTAATTTGTGAGCACTTTGTTTTTGCCAAAGGGGATGACTATACACTTTTTGGCGTTTAGCTTGAGGCCATGGCTCTGGCGCCAGTTGTCTGTTTCTATGAGGCCCTTTTGGAGGATGCTTGTGTGGGCTGGAGAGTCAATTATGGTGCTAGGTTTGCAGTCATCTGCGAACTTGGTCAGCCACAGTCCTTCCGTGTTGGCCTGTACCTCCGAGAAATATATACCGAACAAGAGAGGTCCTAGGACTGAGCCTTGTGGGACGCCACTTGTAACTGGTTTGGAGTCTGATATGGCTCCAGCAATTCTAACCATGTGGGTTCTGTCCTTGAGCCAGTTTGCAACCCATCTAGTGACATAGGGGTTTATATTTAAGCTGGTGAGCTTATCTATAATGCCCGAGTGGGGTATTGTATCGAAGGCTTTTGCGAGGTTCAGGTAGGCTGTATGGACCACCTTCCCTTCATCAATGGCCTGGTGACTATTTCAAAGAAATCAACCAGGTTTAAGAGGCAGGATCTGCCCTTAACAAAGCCGAACTGGGTAGGATCCAGTGTCTGTAGGTCCCCAATATCTTTATTTATGAGGTCCATGATGATCCTTTCCATAGCTTTGCAGACCAAGCTAGTCAGGCTTATGGGGCGATAGTTTCCAGGATCCGTTGAGGCACCACCTTTGTGGAGAGGGACCACTGTTGCTGTACGCCACTCTTTGGGTACATATCCTGTAGTAAGGCTGAGATTGAACAGTAGTTTTATGTTTGGGTTTAGCTCTTCTTGGAGTTCATGTAGGATGCAGCCCGGGACACAGTCTGGTCCCATTGATGCTGTGTTTTTTGCTTTGGAGAGGGCGGCTCTTACCTGAGCATCTGAGATGTCAGGGGGGCAGCACTCTGCTGGGATAGATATTTGCCCTTTTGGTGTGGAGGGGGGGGAGAAGTTTGCGCTGAACCTGTCAGCTAGGATGTTGGCAATGTCTGTGGGTTCGATGTATTTTTTTGTCATTTTGGACCAATTCTGAGCATATCTGGGAATTGCCACCCAGGTTCCTAACATAACTAAAGAAAGCCTTGGGATTATCCTTAGTGTCCTGTGCAATTTTTATCTCGAAGTTGGCCTTAGATGATTTTATGAGTGCCCGTAGTTTTTTCTAATACTGATCAGGGATGTCTTCCCTTTCTGGGATTTTGCTGTATCATGTAGTAGCTTCCTCCTTCTATTGTATAGTTTGTTTATGGCTGGGGTCCACCAGACAGGACGTCTGCCTTTGGAGGATTGGGTCTTGGTTTTATTTGGGATTGCATGATCCATGCATTCCTGAAGGTGTTCATAGAATGCGTTTATAAAGGGCTCTGCGGTCTGGGCCATATTTTCCACAAGCTTGGGGGCTTTGAAGGATTCCACCTCAGTTTTGAGAAGTGTGAAATTTGCTTTAGAGAAGTTTTTCACTGTGGTTTTCTGGGCAGGGGGTGGGGTCAGGATGTGAATATCCAGTGAGATTAGTTTATGGTCTGATCTTACCAATGAGGGATACACTTCTAGTCTGGAGCATAGAGTCCCCATGTTGGTGATTTGAGTTTATAAATTCTAGGAACCTTTGGGCTAGGGTGTTGGAGCTAGAGTAATGCTCCCAGTCTATGTTTGGGTAGTTGAAGTCACCCAATATAATGGTGTTTGGAGAGACCTTCATATTTTCCAGTATTCTCAGGAAGGCCGAGTGGGGTTCCTGGGTTTGGGAGGGTGGTCTGTAGCAGGCTATAAACTGGAAGGCAGTTTTACCCACTGTTAGTTGCACATGGATAGTCTCTGATGCTTTGTGCTGTGCCACCAACCTGGAGGTTTGGGTATCTTTGACGAATATTGATACTCCCCCTCATTTTGTGGTTCGGTCCAAGTTTTGGGGCCGAAAAGCATGGTATGAGGTATAACCTGGTAGTGCTGGGGTGCTCTCGGGAGCCTTGAACCAGGTTTCTGTTACTGCACAGATATCGATGTTCTCCATGCTAAGGAGAGTTTCCAGTGCATGCATCTTGAGGTTTAGACTTCTGGCATTGAGTAGCATTACTCTTAGTTTCTTATTCCTTGTGATACCTATGGAGGTGGGTTTGTCTTTTGAGCCTTGCCTAAAAAAGGCACTATGGGGGAAGCAAGAGCCTTTGCCAATATCCGAAAGCCCAGGGATGACAGGTGCAAGCTGTCCCTAGCGAAGCATCGTGGCTTGTCGAGCATGTCATCCCAGGCTGACAGGCAATGGATCCCCTTTGAATGACACCAATACTTAAGCCAATTGTTGAAACTGATCATCTTGTCTTCATATTGTGGCATCATTCTTGGTGAGGGTAAGATGCTACTCAAGGTCATGGTCATACCGCCCTGGTCTACATGCTCAGAGAGCTCCTCTATGTCTCTTTTCATGTAGTCCAGGGAGGTACGTCTCAGATCATTCACACCAGCATGGACAATGACCGAGTCATATTTGTATTTGCCTTGGAGTGACCTGAGTGCTTGCGTTATGTGGCGGATCCTAGCGCCCGACAGGCAGCTCACCATGACCTTCTCCTTGTTCAGCCTGGTGAGCAGGACATCCGTGTGCCTGACGATAGAGTCACCAATTACAAATGTATCAGGTGTGTTGTTTAGCCTTAAGGGCTGTGACTGTTCGGCACACTGGCTTTGTGAGCTATGTGTTGCACATGTTTTGTTTTGGGGTAGCGGTTGCTTGGGTGTCTGCTTTGGAGGTCTCTGCTGCTTAGGCAGATTTTTATTTAGAGCCTCCGAGTATGTTTTTGTGTGTTTATGTGTTTGGTTTGCTGTCGTGGTAGGTCTATGTGAGACTGGAATTGTAGTGAGTGTGGTTTCCTTCTCCTCCTGACTGGTTATGCCAGTACTAAGTTGAGAGAGCGTAACCTCCAGTTTGGCTATATGGTTGCATCTCTCACATGTGTTGGAATTTGTTGGGAGGAGTAGAGGGTTGTCTGTGTACATGAGGCAGTTGTAACATTGCCTCGAGATTCCCAGATTACCAGCTGGACCGGAGAGGAGACTGACAACTGACCTTTGGACATGCTAGAATAGTATTGAGAATTCCTTTATAATTGAAAAAAAGGGCCGGGGGGAATAAGGTACTCAAGGGGAGTTTGTGAGGGTGTAGTGCTTTTAATTTTTTAGTGCTGACTTATATAATTGCTTTAGTGAGCAAGTGCCAGGTAACTTAAATGCAATGTGTTACAGGTAACTTAAATGCAAAAACGACAAACAGTAAATTTCTTTCAAGTGAAACAAGGAAATAAGTACAGTAAGCAATGCAGATATCACTAGGGATCCACAGAAGCGCTGAAAAGCCGCGTTTTAGGTGGAATTAGCGTTTCAGGGAAATAACAAGCAAACAAACAACAAGCATACAAACAAAGCTTGATTCAGCAGGCCTGGATCTAGTCTATGCTACAGCAAACAAGGTGTACCAATTTCAGTAAGAAGCAGTTCAAATATGCAGGCACTATAAGCCTTTAACCAGAAATTCCCAGCTCAGAAGGGCAGAGTCCAGCCTTTCCTCCCACAAGAGTGCAGACCACGAACCCTCTTAATGTAAAATAACTGGCCTGAAGCCCAAGTGCTTAAACCAGAATTAATACACTTTAGAATAACAGACACTGAGCCCTCAATCAGCAGTTCCCAACTTAGAAGGATGTAAGCTACCTGTTCTGCCACTACAGTGCAGACCACAAACCTTCTTAATGTAAAACAACTGGTTTGAAGCCCAAGTGATTAAACTAAAAGGCTTAGAATGAGTTACACCAAGTAGTAATAAATACAATTGAGTACTATTAAGACGACGCAAAAGCAAAATAAAGTAGGAAGAAACACAAATACAATAAAAGCAGATACATTTTTTTTTTTTTTTTTTTTTTTGAGATGGGCCCAGGAGTTACAGGACAGAAACAAGTGCAAATGCAGGCCTTCAAATCAGAAAGCTGAGAGAGATGGAAGACCACCCAAATGGCCAATAACTACAAATTCTGGGCCAGAACCACTCCTTATGTGGTAGACAGGTTACCTAATGCTTACCACTCCCACTGATAAGCTAGAAGGCTTCCCTCCAACATAGAAAGGCTTGGGGGGCTCAGAAGCTTACAAACAGTCCTGGATACAGTAAATCTGTATCTGGAACACTAATTACAGGAAAGGTAGGAAACAGGCTAATTACAGGAAAAGTAAGAAACAGGCTTACAATTTTTTTTTTTCAGAAAAGTAGCAAAAACAGTAGTAAAAACAATTCACATGCAGTGCAAGCTGGCACACTTGAGTATGTAGCAACATTAGTCCACACACAGTTTGAAAAAATGTAATTAAATTAAAAAGGACTAAAAGCAAGTGCAGAAAGGGTTTATTAGGTAGAATGCAGTAAAAAGATAGGACTGGGAGAGTGTCCTAGATCAAATCTACAGTGGGGCGGGCACTGCAAAAGCCACCAAATTTAAACTACAACCAAGAACAGAGGGGGAGGGAGACAGTTTCAACAGAGATGTGAGGAATCACAGTACAAATTATAAAACCAGAAAAATATATACTGATCTCTGTATATTTCCAGAACAGTAAGACAACAGATATCTAAGCAACAATTTAGCTCTATAATACAGAATAATACAGACAAATATACTCAGCTCTATATATTTGCAGATAGTCTTGTAAGGCTCTCTCTCAGTGCACAGGTTCCAATTTCATTGCATCATCAAAAGAACACCATCCCCACAGTGAAGCATGGTGGTGGGCAGTATCATGCTTTGGGGTTGCTTTTCTTCAGCTGGAACTGGGGCTTTAGCCAAGGTGGCGGGAATTGTGAACATTTCCAAATACCAGTCACTTTTGGTCCAAAACTTTCAGGCGTCTGCTAGAAAGATGAAGATGAAGAGGAATTTCACCTTTCAACACTACAATGACCTCAAGCGTACATCCAAATCAACAAAAGAATGGCTTCACCAGAAGAAAATTAAAGTTTTGGAATGGCCCAGCCAGAGCTGAAACCTAAATCCAATAGAAAATCTGTGGGGGTGACCTGAAGAGGACTATGCACAATGTCCAAGATATGCCCTCACAATCTGACAGATATGGAGCACTTTTGCAGGGAAGAGTGGACAAATATTGCCAAGTCAAGGTGACCATGCTGATAGACTCGTACCCAAGAAGACTGAATGCTGTAATTAAATCAAAAGGTATTTCAATAAAGTATTAGTTTAAGGGTGTGCACACTTATGCAACCAGCTTATTGTACATTTTTCCCCTAACAGAGTTGTTTGTTTTTCAATTGGATTGTACAGGTTATATGTCACATTAAAAGTGGGAAAAGTTTTGAAATGATTTCTTGTGGTCTCATTGTTTATACCACAAAAACCTGGCATTTTAACAGGAGTGTGTACACTTTCTATATCCAGTGTGCATATATGTGTGTGTGTGTGTGTGTGTGTGTGTGTGTGTGTGTGTGTGTGTGTGTGTGTGTGTGTGTGTGCCTGTGTGTGTCTATATCTATATCTATATATATATATATATATCTATATATTTATCTATATATATCTATATATCTATATTTATCTATATATATATATATATATATATATATATATATATATATATACGGGTATACTTCAGATAATCAAAGTTTTAAAACTTTGAATTTCATATGGTCGAGACCATATGATCGAAGTTTCAAAACTTCGAACACCTAAAAGAAAAACAAAAACAAAACAAAATAATTTTCCAGGATGTCTTTGCAGGGGGGCAAGCCCACCCTACACTCCCCACATCCCCTGCTATTTAAATATACCAACTCCAAGATCACACTACAGTGAGGAAAAGGGAAAATTTCCAGTTCTGCGCTGTATGGAGATCTCCATTCAGAATGTTTGAAGTTTTAAAACTTTGATCACATGGTCTCGGCCATATGAAATTTAAAGTTTTAAAACTACGATCATCTGAAGGGGACCCATATATATATGTATACTCACACATACAGACATACACACACAATGTATACATATATATATATATATATATATATATATATATATATATATATATGTGTATATATATTATATACATACATAATTTTAATTATTAAGAAAGACTAAAATATGTAAAGTTGTACAGTGTCTCATATTAATATTAAAGAGGAGACCTTATTTTGGGTATTTAGGGCATTTAGAGACAACTACCTCTGGGAATGTTTGGGGTTATCAAAAAGTATGTATGATTTTAAACTATTTCTGTCTTATTTAAATAAGCGGCTACTAGGTTTGAATTGTAATTATCTGAGGAAGCATAGCTCCGCTATGCGAAAGCGCTTATTTATTGCAATTTTATTCATTGTGTTTTAGTCTATTAAACATTTTGCATTGTTTATAACGGAGATTGTTTTTCGTGGTGACTCCTTTACGTTCTACATTTTGGTTACTTTGGCTGTTTTGTCGAAGGGAGTCTTTGAGATCCAGGCAACAGTTTAGCTATTTTTTTGTCTTGCCTTTGTGTGCTGTTCCTGGTTTTACACATGGATTCGGTTGACATTGAATTGGACTTCAGACCAGAGACGAGGGAGGTTATGCTACCGGCTTGGGAATCACTACTACATAGAGATACCAACCCTTTATTGACTCTGGATATTTCCAATCAGCCTGCTCCGGTGAATGCTACTAGCAATAATGAGGTACTGTCAGAGTTTAATGTTTTAAGCAGAACTTTTCAAGATGACCTTTTCAAATTACAGAGGTATGCCTGGCAGCGCCTACACCTTGAGGCATGCCTTCATTTTAAAATCATACCTCGTGGCATGCGAGTATTTTGCATGCCGACGTATGGGGACAGCCACCCAACGCTTTTACGGAAATGGCAAGACCTTAATATAGGTTTAGGCTTCAGTTACATCAGACTGTTACTGGACTATTTTGCTCCGTTGGAGACGGAACTTAGAAGTAAAATTGACTCACAGCAACGTCATTTTAATGATCTATATAATACTTCATATTTCCAGCAGAGGCTAGACAACATACGTTCTCAAGTACATTTATTTAGTGAGAGACTCAGGCAAGTGAAACAGAGAAAACTCCTCAGAGACTCTAATGACTTTGCTAATGGTCAGATATTTGTCTGGCCCAGAACCACTCGTGCTTCAGCTGGGTCTAACAATGGGATGGCCCCACGAACTACCTCTATACACTCCACCACAGCAGAAGCTGAAGCTATACATCTTGTCTCTAATGGTAGCTCTCAACCTAATGCTACCCCTACCACGCCAGCACTTGATATTTGTCCTGTGAGTGGGAATCTTGTTAGCCATACACCCCTTCCTAATCAACAAGCGGATAAAGCCCATAAGGCTCCTGGAGCCAGGCCAAAAGATACAGCTAATACGTCAAATCTTTTTTTACCTTTTCCTGTCAAACAACAGACAACATGGAGAGGCCGCTCCAACAGCAGAGGGCCCCGCAAGAGGAAAGGGTCAGAGGAAAGATACGGCCAGTCAAGGAAGCAGAGGAACTGAGTGTTTTAGTCTGTAACCTTTCTGACATTTTGTTATCTGATTCTGCAGTTTCACTGCTTAATAAGGGTTTAAATTTTATACCCTCTCAGCTTAGCAGCCTGAATGAGACTTTAGTAGATCTCAGGTTATTTTGCCGCAGTTTGGCTTTAAAATTGTTTTTTAAGGATAATTCTGCTGTTAGAACTGAAGCTGTTACACAGTTCTTTAAACGTAAGAGCAATTATATGCCTCCTATCCCACATGATGTGGAATGCTTCTGTAAGATGTGTGAGAAGGATATATATGATTATTTCACTAAAAAGCAGAAAAGATGTAAATTTTTCAACCTAACAAAACTAGAACAGCAATCACTTAGAGAACTGAGAACTAATCCTGCTTTAACCATTAAACCTGCAGACAAAGGTGGGGCAGTAGTTGTTCTCAACACTGCTGAGTATGATACCACTATGTTAGATATGTTAGCGGATACCAATACCTATTCCGTAGTATCTAAGACCTTTGTGGATAGCCTAGTGAAAAGAATACAAGAAGACTTGTATGACCTTTTACTGTGTGGGCAAATCAGTTGTGAACTATATGAATATCTTATGGTTGAATATCCTACATTACCAGTCATTAAAGGTTTGCCCAAGATCCACAAAAACACTATTCCTGTACCTATGAGACCAATAGTGGCGAGTGAACGTTGGTGCACTTACACCATATCCTCTTTTTTAGAGTGCATGTTGAGACCGCTTGTGAATGACATTCCCAGTATACTATCAGATTCTTACCAATTGATAGAGTCTTTAAAGGACTTCAAATTAGATGGAGATGTATCTAAATATCTCTTGGTAACTATGGATGTTGTTAGTCTCTTTACGAGTATACCCAATGATCAGGGACAACAATCCATTAGTGAATTGTTACACTGTAGGTCACAATATACAAAAAATAGACAGATACTGATCAATTACTTGCTTGAGTTAGTACTTAACAATAATGTTTTTCTGTTTAAAGATAACTTCTATTTACAGAAGTGGGGGGTTGCCATGGGCACCCCCTGCGCAAACAGCTATGCGAACCTTGTTGTTTTTCAATGGGAGAGTAACCATTTATTCAAGCACAATCAGTTCAGTAATGTTAGACTCTATAAGAGGTTTGTGGACGATGTACTTTTCGTATGGGAAGGTAGTCATAGTGAGTGTGTCAACTTCATTAGAGAAGTAGAATCCATGAGCTCTTTTCTTAAGTTTACTGTTGAAACCTCGAGTTCAGAGGTTAATTTTTTAGATCTAACCCTAAAGCTCAATATAGGTGGTAATATTGCTACAACATTGTTTAGGAAACCCACTTGGAAGAATTCTCTTCTAAGATTTGAAAGTATGCATCCTAGACACACTTTCTCAGGCATTGTAACCAGCCAATTGAACAGACTATCTAGGATATGTACTGATGAGGTTGACTACCTAAAGGAAGTAACCTTTCTAGAGCAACTCTTTAAAAACAGAGGTTATAACAATAAACTGCTAGGAGAATGTAGAAAGAGAGTATCAGGTACATCTACCATTATGCACACCTCTGTACATAGTTCACATGGAGCACTACGCAGAAGTAAGAAAAGATATGCTGATTCAGCTACTGTATCTTTCACACTTAAATATACGAGCGATGTGTTCAATATCCAGAACATAATTAGGAAGAACTGGAACATCTTAAGTATGGATTCAAACACTGCACAGTTAGCTGGTAGCCGTCCGACTTTCAGCTACAGGAACAGCAGTAATCTCAAACAGATACTATGTATAGATAAATTCAGTCATTTTAGTAAGTGTTTGACATCTGACAGGGTAGGCACTTTTCCTTGTGGGAGATGCCATATGTGTTCCCACATCTCAAAGGAACAGTCCTTTGAACATCCTCAAGGTTTATATGTGTTCCATCCAAAATATTTCCACAATTGTAATACCACAAACTTGGTCTATTTGGCCACGTGTGCATGTTGCCCTGCGTTTTACGTGGGACTTACAAAAAGGAGACTTAGAGACAGGTTATATAACCATCTCTATGATATCAGGAAAAGAAATGATCAAAATGCACTGGCAAAACATATCATTGATCATGACTCCCATTATTTTACGTTTAAGGTGTTGCAAGTGCTTAGAGAGAATCCAAGAGGAGGAGATGTGGTAAATGACCTAGCATGTTTAGAGCTCAAATGGATACTTGTGTTGAGAGCTCAGTTTGCCCCAGGTTTAAACCAATGGCTATCCCTAAAACCCATCCTGAATAGCAGACCTTTATGAGGGATTTTTGATCAGCCACCAGGATGTATGTCTGAATCATTATTCATGTCAGGTATTCTGTTTTTTTACTTTTATTATGTTCATTTCTATAACACTGACATCTTCTACATTGGTGAATTGAATAAAAGTTACACTGCTATAGTGTTTTGGTCCCAACATCTTAAGATGGTTTGACATGATACACTTTCTAGGTTGATGTTGACCTATGAAAGGGCTCACTATAAGTGTGTTTAATATTGGGTGAGATCCATTTCATTTCATATTGAGAGGACGGTAATAGCTCCAGTGTGAATATATTATTTTGAGTCATTATACATTTTTTTTCTTTTCCCTTTTTCTTTTTCTTCTTTTTTACTTCTTTCTTCTTTTTCATCTTATACATCTCATTCTACCCAGTTACTTATGGCTGGTTAGCCAGAGGGTGTACTTTCCATGGCTCCAGGAATTGTTGGGTAGTTTTTTGAGTTTTTTGAGTCCTTGTTTAGGACATGTTGTTGCTTGCTGCAATATTAGATTGCTCTTTTATAGATATTTTAGAGCTTTATATTGTATATACATGTCCCACATCACTTCTCCTTAAGAATGGATTGATAATATGCACGACACTCTTGTGTTGCTGTTTGCCCTATGAGGTCGTGCTGCGATGCACTTCATGCTGTGTACGTACACTCCACATTCATTCGGAGTTATGTTGTGTTATTTTTCATAGTTATTTATTGGTATGCCTTTTAGTAGCAGTGAGTAGTTGGTGTGATGGATTTCTATACATAGTCCTTGTACATTGGTTGTGTATTTCATACCTCTTAAAACAACAGTAGGACCTATTTTTTATAATCTCTGTGTTGTATATTGTTTCAACTGTGCTGGAAAATTGTGCTCTACCTGCTATACATAGCAGTTGCAGGTTGACATGTTTACTTCCCACGTCACATCCGGTAACTTTTGGTTTCACACGAACCTTTGTTGTTCTTTAGTTCTTTGCTGCTTGAGTGTCGGCATTGAAGTTAGTCTGAGGATATTATTTTCTTATGATGGTATGGTGAGTTGTATTCGATTCCTTAATAGAGAGCAGAGATGAGCCGTTACGGCTTGTTGTCGCTTGTGCAATAATATGCTTCACGAGCTGCAGCTTAGAGACTTTTTGCTCTTTTCTGTTATGATTGACGTTCAGAGACTGGTTCCCTGAGAAACAGTCTCACTGTTTAGTAGGTTACTTTTATTTTGCTTCATTCTACATTAGCAGTTCACTCACCATGTGAGTGGTTTTTATCTCTATCATTATACGAACCAACAATCTCTTTGTCTGACTAGTTGATTCAACCAGTTGGATGTTAATATTAGCTCCATTGTTCCCATATGTTGAGAGACCTCTTGATGAGGCTTAAATGACTTGAGAGCTGTATAACCATTTCATAGAGTTGCAGGAAGATGATCCGCTGTGTGTAAACTATTTTGGATTACAAGTTCCCAATTTTTTGAGACACGCTAGTGTTCAATAACGAGTCCCGGGATTATGTTAGTAAACATAACTGTGAGTAGAGTGGGGCCAGTAGAACCGCTGTGTGCAATTTTATGAGAGATCTCCTTGGGAGTGCATCTCCATATTTCAGTCTAGAAACATTCTGTTTTAGACATGAGTTGATGGTCCGATGAGTATTACAGTAACGTTTTATGTTTGTGCTTGAGATGTCTCAGATGTGTTTTAGATGCGTTTGAACAGTTTTTGTTATGTTATGTGATACACGCATCGTATTTGGAAATTTCTTTTAAAAAAGTTTTATGTTTTATGACACGTGAAGTCATTATTCATTTTTTACATACTGTTTGAAGAATTGATGTTTGAGCCTTTATAATTAGTTTACCGGTAACCCCGGTTACGGGCTTAATTGCCTGATTGCTTAATATTCCCGCCTAAATGTATGATTTTAAACTATTTCTGTCTTATTTAAATAAGCGGCTACTAGGTTTGAATTGTAATTATCTGAGGAAGCATAGCTCCGCTATGCGAAAGCGCTTATTTATTGCAATTTTATTCATTGTGTTTTAGTCTATTAAACATTTTGCATTGTTTATAACGGAGATTGTTTTTCGTGGTGACTCCTTTACGTTCTACATTTTGGTTATCAAAAAGTAGTAGAGAATCATCAGATAACCTACGTAGAAGATTCAGTAGAAATAAGAAGTGTACTAGTTACCTCTTGGAAAGAGCAGCTGATGCATGAAATAGACTAGCAAATTACATTAAAGCAAGCAGTAGTTTAGATATTTTTAAGAACAGCCTGGACACATTGCAAGAACAGCTGTTTTCTTGCATTGGCATACTAGAAGGGCATATGTTTGCATATATTCAGTCGTTATCTGGTATCCTAGTTTTGAGTTGGCCGTGGTGGTGCAGTGGTTAGAATTGTTGCTTCACAACAAGAGCTTCTTTAGTTCAGTTCTCGACTGGAGCACCTTCTGCCTGGAGTCTGCATGTCCTTCCTGTAGTCAAGTGAGTTTTAAAGAATTGCAGTAGGGTTCTGTGTGTGTGTGTGTGTGTGTGTGTGTGTGTGTGTGTGTGTGTGTGTGTGTGTGTGTGTGTGTGCGTGTGTGTGTGCGTGTGTGTGTGTGTGTGTGTGTGTGTGTGTGTGTGTGTGTGTGTGAAGGTTAGGTGCTGGGCTGGCACCTCGACACTGTAAAAATCCCATTGCAGACTGGTGATCCTCTGTGGCGGCCCCTAACGGGAGAGGCCAAAATACATTGATTTATCTGGTACCCTAGTTTTCTGTGATTTACATGATAGATAGTGTTGCATTCCTTTGTCAGCACTTAACGCTATATTTTGGGTCAGAGGAGAATGTTCTCCATAGGTTAATCGTCCACAATACATTCAGAATGGAGAAGATAAATCTACACTGAATGACTGTTGTTCAGAATCTTGGTGCAAAAATTTATGCAAAAACTGGAAACAAAAGATCATTAATATACTAAGTAAGTTAAGTAACATGAATTCCATTTTTTTATTGTTGTTGTTGTTAGAAGGCATAAAACACAACCAGGAATACCTGGAGGTTTTAGGGAAAAATTTTAGAGCTCTTCTAGAGCAACAACAAAATGATTCAGTGTCATTATGCACTTGTGCCCCAAAAATAAATATCACTTTACCAGTAATTCTCAGTGAAGTCTGGGCAGTCATGAACTTTTGCTTTCTGTAAAAGTGAAAACCTCCTGACTGTGTTTTTCTTTACTTTAGATTCTGGATTACAGAGTTTTGGATAATGTTTAAACTGGATGCAAACCTGAAAGAGACCATGGAGCAGTTCCAAGAGGTGCTACGGCAAGATGGAGAGGAATCACACAGTCACCTAATTGACATATCCCAGATGTATGAATATTCAGTTTTATTTTTAATCAGTCCAGCATTCTAGTTTGCAGCAGAAAAGATATTTACATTTTAATGTGAGGCTGTTTACATTAGTAATGTGACCAATATATCAATGGGAAATCTTCACTGGGGAAAGAAGGTACAAAGCAATAGGTGCTTTAGCTGTGGCCAATTGCTGGCTTCCACTGATGTGCTAACAGTAGCTTTGACACCGATGGAATTCCTTTGTTTGATAAGATGCTATTTGTATTAGTCATAAAAAAATTTATACTGCTGTTAATGTTGTGGGTGACTGCAAAAAACTAGATAGGTAATCTATCCTACTAAGGAGCCCGACATTTATGGAACAGAAATGTAGTTGTGGTGGAGTGAGTTCATCCCTGTCATATTTAAGTATGATTCAACACCAGATCCTATTTCAGTTTTTACATTTTAAATATTTGCATTATTTGTATAGAGTATGGCATTATTTTTTATTACAGTTCTATTAAATAATGTACTGTGAATATTAGAAGGGATGCAATATTAACAGATAGAATATTGACGGGTAAATAAGCTTCTGTATTTTATGGTATTATTACCTGTAGTAAGATCCAGATTGCTGCTTTCTGCTGTTTTACATTCCACGCTGTATCTTTATTCTGTGCTGTAGTCTCCCTGTGATCTTCATTTCACCTCAGCACTGTGCCCCCTGTCTTTTACTTATGTACCCACTTCACTCTTTATCTTCATAGTGCTACACACGTAACATTCCCCAGCTGGTGCCTTTGACAGAACTGGACAAACAATTACATTTAAAATTAAATGGGATCCTTCCCACCACAGCATATGTAAGGTATCTGTCTGTAATGCTTTTGCAGTGGTTCTGAACTGACCACCATTCAATAGATGAGATAAGAAAGAGTTGAGTATAATTTCAGCTTTCTATGTGGCAAAATAAGCTGCAGAAGTGGTAGGACTGAACTGTATTGTGTTATTCTTTAAAGAAGAAGGTTGGAGATGTTGTAGTAGTGTCTGGAAGTAAAGGAATGTTTTTATTCTTGAAAGAAGAAGGCTGGAGATGTTGCAATAATGTCTGTAAGTGAAGGGATGTTTTTATGCTTGGAAGAAGGTCGGAGATGTTACAGTAATGTCTGAAAGTGAAGGAATGTTTTTATTCTTGGAAGAAGAAGGTCAGAGATGTTTCAATAATGTATGAAAGTGAAGGGATGTTTTTATACTTTGAATAAGAAAGTCAGAGATGTTGCAGTAATGTCTAAAAGTGAAGGAATGTTTTTATTCTTAAAAGGAGGAGGTCAGAGATGTTGCAGTAATGTCGGAAAGTGAAAGACTGTTGTGCCAGAGGTATTGCACAGTCAAGTCCCTAAAGGGGAAAATGGGTATTAGTGTCACCCTAATAGTATGGCAACTGACAGTTCACTATCTACTGTAGAATCTCTGCAACGTCTGTGCCAGCCTTTTTTTTTGTGCACTACACAAACACTGGGATAAAGTAGCAATGTCCTGTTAGGATGATGACCCTTCCCAGTGATGCAGTGAGGTAATACTAGAATCAGTCTGCATGGCCATGATAAAGGAGACTGACTAAACTAATAGAAAACAAGGCCCCAGCAGCCCAATCTAGAACCTGTCAGGTGAGGCAGAAAAATACTGTTATAAAGTGAGGTGTTAAATACACCACAGAAAGCAACTTGTACATTAATTTGCTTGTCTTTTTAGATTAGGTTTGTTTACATCGTTTGTCACTACTTTTTCTTGTCTTCCTTTTTGTTCATTACAGCAACATGAAAGACAGAGGCTGCGATTCATTAATAATACATTTTTTGTGTAGTTTACCTAGCACTCTGCAGTTTGGACCTTCCAGGAAATGGGCTGGATAGTGCTAAAGGAATAAATCCTGAATAGATAAATAATCTGATCTGTTCACAGAGCACAAATTTCCACGGATTCCTCCACCTTCCTATGCCACATGTGACACATGGCAAGGCTATTCCAGTGTGGTGCTGAGAAAGCAATACACAGATTCCCCTGCCAAGCAAGTCTCCATTGTAAAGGTAATTCCCACCATCCTCTTCAGGTTTTATTACACATCATATATGTGTTTATGGTCAGCTTTTTCCAGCTATTCTACTTGTCACTGGTTGTAATATAGGGATACAAAGTTCCCTTCCACTGCCCCTATTATCATTCTCCTAGTGACAGTACATGTATGTAAAAAACAATTTCCTCATCTTGTTGCCTTGTCCCTAGTATCAGTGTAAGTAAATTTCCCCTGTCCTTCCCTATTGTTCTGCACATCCCAGCAGCAGTGTAAGTCCATATATCTCATTTCTCTTCCTTCACTCTTGCCATATCCCTGATACCAGTACACCATGGTAAAACCCACCTTACTCCTTGCTTCCTAGTCCAGTGTCCACAGCAGTAGTTTAAGTAACTCCTCCCCCTTTATTTTCCTTGGTGTCTGATAGCAATTTAATGAAGTAAATCTCACCTCTCTCCACCCTCTGCCATACTCCCAATATTAGTGTAGATAAGAAACCACACTCTTTCCTTTCCTTTTATCCCCTTCATTGGTGTGTCCAGAATAACAGTACAAACAAGTAACCCCTTATCATTTTATCACATTTCCACAGTAGTACACCCCACTTCCTTTCTCTACCTTTTGTCATTTGTACTCAGTCTCTACAGAATGCACTTGTGACCCCCCCCCCCACTTCCTCCACATCGTGTCTGTGGTAGCCATATAATTAATTAAAGACTTCCTCACTCTCTTCTCACTGATAACAGACAACATTGCAATGTAAAAGTAACCCTCTTCCCACCTCCCTCCCCCATGGAAAATTACTGGAAACTCAAAAAGTGTTAGAATGCCACTCACATCTTTTTTTTCCCCCTCAAACTGAAATGTTAACATAGTGCTAATGTCTGTCATAAACCCCTGACTGTTCCCATCGCAGTTGTGATGTATGTACAGTGATCCTGTTTCAAGAATCTCTCCATCCTCATCTGAAATGTTAAAGAAATCCTGATACTTGGGTACTCTCACACCTGCCCCCTTGTGCCTTAGAGTTCTCCCCCACCTGCACCCTTGTGCCTTATTGACCTATAACACTGACTTTGTAAACTCCAGACATCTGTAATATAGAGAAATATGCCTACACCAGTGTTCTAAAGCTGTACCCACAGAAGTATGTACACACTCTCATATGTAAATGCATCCTAATGGATCCTAATGGCAGCCTCCAGATAAAACTGTAATAAAAATATATATCTGGAACTTTGTCTGGAGATTATTTTTATTTCATTTTATCTAAACTTATGGCTCATCATCAAAAGTTTATTTACATCTCTAGTGTATCTTCTTCATCAGTTTATCTACATATTTGACTTATCGTCCATATCATCAGCTCTATTAAAATTCCTGCAAAAATGCTACATTTCTAATATCTAAAGGAAAATTCCACATACTGCACACACAAAGTCCATAAACCCAGTTATATACTTACTTTTTTAAAAAAAAGTAAAATAAAAATAATAAAATAAAACATGGAGTGCATATCCAAGTCATTTAAATTCTTCTTCTTTTGGCTTTTTCCCAAAGGTCACCACAGCGGATCACCTGTCCACTCATGATTGGCAGTGGAGTTTTATGGTGTCGAGTTGCCAGCCCAACCTTCCACAGAAGGCACACACACACTCACTCCTAGGGCCAATTTAGAGTGTCCAATCCACCTACAGCATGTCTTTGGGATGTGGGAGGAAACTGGAGCACCCAGAGGAAACCCACGCGACCACAGGGAGGACATGCAGACTCTGCACAGAAGGCACCCCAGCTGAGGATCGAACCAGAGAACCTCTTGCTGTGAGGTGGCAACGCTAACCACTGCACCACTGTGGCCGCCCTATCCAAGTCATTTAAATGTAAAAGAAAAATGCAGCTTCACAAATTACATAGAAAATACACAAGAATGACCATCAAGTCATTCATATTCAGTTTAAAAAACATGTAAAGCAAATGACAAAACATCTAAACTAAAACAGACTAACTACAACATAAATAAAGTATATAGCAAGTCCTAAAAATGTTCTCAATGCACTTCTAAAAGGTATCAAAGTTGTTTTGACTGAAACTTCTAACAAAAGGATTAAAAAGTACCTCAGAATCACAGTAAAAAAAAAAAAAACTCTTGCGAAATACTTTCACAAAAACTTCTGGAAACTTGAAAAAAACTTGTTCATCAGGGACTTCAACATTAGAGTATCTGATAAAAGTCACTGAGAAATTGTATTCTAACCCTAAAAAGAAAATAAATAAAAAATAAAAATGGCTACACTGAGTACATATATTTATTGTTTTTGTGACACATTGAATATCTTGATTTAGGGAACTTGGTTTGTGGCTCATTTTTTCACCACAAAACTCATTCCCTAAGACCAGTTTAATAACGACTAGTGAAACCACAAGCCAAAAGGTACCTCCTAATGCCACAATACAGGAACTTTAATTTCTCTCTCACAGAGAGCCCAACATATTCCACTTTTTTATCATTTTAGTTTGGATTGCTGCTTTCAGATGCATTTCATTCGGATGCTGTAATGAATATGGCTTTAGGTAGAATATGTAGCATTTCTAGGAATGGATTTTATTGTGGGTGGTTTTAGTTCTTAGGCAAATTGGTAGAATTTCTTACTAGCAGCAGGTAAATTTGTTGTACTATTTTAGCAATGTAATGTGGGCTTTGTACAGCTATGTTAATTTAATTTTTTTTTAGTTAATTTATCTTATTTAGTGTAGAGATTTATAATCAGGTCCATTTTACAGGTAATGTCATTTTATGATATTTATTTTATTTATCCTTTGTTGACCAGGTTAGTACCACAAGGCTAGTAGCCTCTTTTCAGGGGGTGACCCAAGGTGGCATTTATACAACTAGGGAAAATTTGGCCAGGGCATCGGGGAACTTCCTGTTTCTGATACAGGCTCAAAGGTGGCTCAGAGAGGCAAGGAACAGTATGGAGGATAGTGGAAACAGACAGAAGGAATATGAGGTGATGGTGAGGGAAATTGGGCCTTGACAAGAAAGTTTTATTTACAGAGAAGGATGTCACAAAAATAGAGCAGCAGAAGAAGAATTTGGGGGGGGGGTATAATGGTACAGGAAGGAATACAAGAGGAGGAGTGCAAATCTACACAGGACATAGAGATATTATTTCAGCAAACATTGTTCGAGGGTAAAGGAAAATCGCAGGTGGAATGCATTGTTACAGCCCTCCACTCAGGGTGGTTGTGGGATGTGCATCTGATAGACTTAATCATACAAAGTGAACCAGAAAGTGAAAAGGCAGTGTTGTGGAGCAAACAATGGAAAGAATGCAAGAAGAGGAAGTACAAGAAATAAGGAGAGATAAGAAAAATATCATATGCACAAACTGTAAGAGAGGGAGAAAAAAAAGATGAAAAGAAAATGGAAGTGAAAAGGAAACACTGTGTAAGAGTAAGGAGCTAGATGGAAAAAGAACTGGATAGGTATGTGACATGGGATAATGTTATCTCACGACTGGGTATCGAACCCAGAGAGGTAACAGCATTTATTTGCTTTAATAAAGACTCATTTTTGTGACATTTTTCTGAAGCAGCACAGTATATGGAGAAATTTTTAGAACAATATAAAAAAAAATAAATGATAATCCTTGGAACTTATATGTCATACAGGCATTCAATAGACAGACAAAGAAGATAATGAATATACAATTTTGTACAGAGGTAGAAAAAGACATTCTAAGAGACTATTTAAAAACTGTGTGCACAGATGTAATGAACATTACAAAGATTTATGACAACAGAGGTTTATGAACTGGGGGATGGGAATCTAGAGTTATTTTGCAAATGCAAAATGAAAAGATACTACATGTGCCTAGCATAATCAGTGTGGAGGGAAGTATGGGGGGTTGTAAAATACTGGGCGCAACCAAAGACATGCTTATTTTGTGGAAAAAGGACCATTTCATCAGTAACTCTAATAAAAGAAAATGTTTTATTTATGGTAAAAGTGGTTATGAAGCAGAAAATGTCAACAAAAATGTATAAAATGTGAACAAATAGGACATTCATGGATAGAGTGTGATGTAAAATGGAAAGACACACAGGAACAGAAGAATGCTCAAGTGAAAGAATGTGCTTTAGTAGATAACATAGAAGGGACACAAAAAATAAAAAAAAAAGGGGAAGACATAGTGGTGGAGGTAAAGGAATGCACAAGGGAAGAAAAATTTGAGTGAAGAGGGAAAACATAAGTAGGTAAGAATTGAAAGCAAAAGAAATTCTACTGGGAAAAAAGTGAAAGATAGAAAACAAATTTAAAAATATAGGTGTAGGAGAAAATAAGAAAAGAAAAGGATAAAAATAACAAAATATTCTCCACAATGTGAGAATTTTGGCTATAAATGTGAATAATACATAGAGAGTGTAAAAAATAAACTAGGGGTGTTAGAATGGTATAGATAGCTGAATATGGATATCATAATATTAAAAAAATAAGAATTTTAATGGAAGGAGAGAGAACACAAGTAAATGAACTATGGGAAAATAAAGTTACATGGAATATAGGAGAAGGAAAATGTTCAGGTGTAGTCATTTTAAATAAAGAAATTATAGAAATTTTGGATTATACATTTAGTAATATCAGTAAGAATATTCATGTTGGATATAAGATAGAAGAATCAAATATACAGACTTGCAGAACTGTGTGTGTATGTTCTACAGAGGCAAAGGGAGATTATGTTTAGTAAAATTCTTGATTATGTTAGCGTTAATATGCAAATAATATTAGTGAGAGATTTTAATTGTGATTTCAGGCATAGGAGAAAAGAAGGTGCCAATACCGCGATCATTTCAGAAATATTTAAAAGTGGAAGATATATTTATGGAACAACAAACACTGGCCATCCAAAATGAGTAATTTGAGAAAAGAAATTGATTATTTTATAGTATCTGAGAGTTTAAAAGTGTTACATAAAGGAACAAAAATAACATGTTTTTCAGAGCATGTAGCAATCTGGATAGAGATTTAAGTAAAAGAGGGATATAAAAAATAGGTAGAGGCATCAAAAGAATAAATTAAACAGAATTGATTGATTATGTAAGAAAAGTGATTATTTGCTTATGGTTAGATCATATAGCTATGAGTAGGTTTTACAAAAATTGGATACGTTGGAGGATAAGTTTATAAGAACATTATAAAAAAGAGGTTTTGGAATGGCAAAAGATGAAAAGAACACAAGTTAGTAATAAATGTGTGGATACCAGTGCTCAAACTTTTAAAGATGTAATAAGTAAATAAAGATTTGTAGAAAAAGAAAAAATGTATATAAAATGAATCAAGAAAAACAAATCAAAATGATGCTATTAAAGCAAAGTTGTTTTTACAGGGAAAAGGGAAAGTAGCACCTTACCTAAGTAAGATGGTAAAAGAAAATGAAAGAATAATAAGAGATGAGAAAGGAAATGTAGTCAATTCACAGATAGAAATAATGTTAGTAATAAAAAACATAATATGAAAAAATTTCTCAAATATGAAACTGTAGGGAGACATAAATGGAACTTATAACGAGATGATGAAAAAAAAGATGACGATAGAAATAAAAAAAGTTTTGAAGACAGTGACTCTGGAAACAGCTACATGTTTAGATGGAATTGAATATTTGACGTATATAGATATGCAAGAATGGCAAGAAGAATGCTTTCTGGAGGTATTAAATGAATGGTTAGAAAAAGGAATAGAAGATGAAAGAATATCTATGGGGACAATGAAGTTTATATTGAAAAAAAGGATAGAGAACAGATTTAAAAAACTGGAGACCAATAGTGTTGAACAATGTAGACTATAAGACATTTGTGAAAGTAATAGAAAATAGAATAGAAAGTAAATTAAACAAGTTATTGAATGAAACAATTTTTTAAATCAAAGGGAAAGGGGATCACAAACTTTTAATGATTATAAGAGAAGTGGTAGCAAATGTGATATATAGAAAAGCAGAATCCAAAATTTTAATAGGGGATGTAAGCAGGGTGTTTGATAAGATATAACATGAAGTATTATGGGAGATTTTAAAAGAATATAATATAAGTAAAAAAAAAATAATTAATAGTTGGTGCCAGTGTATAATTAAAATAAAGTAAAATTAGTAGGTAATGCCTAGTTGAGTGAGAAAATAGAAATACAAATTGTTATAAAGCAGGGATGTCTAGCAAGTAGCATCTTATTTGCATTAATCATGAATGCAGTTGTTAATGAAGTAAACTTGAAAAAAGTTAACTATTGTACTGCAGAGAAAATTCAGATACCAATAATGTTTTATTTTGTGGACAATTTAGTATTAATTTTAAAAAATAAAGAATGGATGAAAACAGCTATTAAGATGGTTAGTAAAAGTTAAGAGTGTTAGGTTTGAGTATTAATGAGGAGAAGAGTAAAGGACTGGGATTTTCAAGAAACATAGAGGGTATTCAGATTAATAAAGAAATAGAAATTTTGGGAATAAAATTTGGTAATAAACAACAGAGATTGACACAGTAGAAGAATATGGTGCATGAAATATAGACATATTTGTATGTTCTGAAGAACATTCAAACTTATGTATAAAAAATGCATATTTACTTAACTTAGTGATATTTGGTAAGCTGGCACATCTAGAAAATGTGTTTATGATACCAACTGAACTTGAGAAAGATGAACTGTGCTGTTTACATTTATAATGGGATCAAGATTAACTCCAATTAAAAGAGGAACTCTTTATGTTATGAAAAAGGAAGAAGGATTGAGTTTAATAAATACAACTCTGCATATAGCATCATTGAATTTGTATAAAGTATTGATATGGATAAATGAAAAAGATAAAAAAAATTGATAGTAAAGATAATAAAGGAAAAGTATAAAGAAATTTGGGAGAAACTTAAGCTTTTAAAAAGAAATAAAGGAATTACAAGTATGGAAATGAAAATATATCAAGAGATAATATCGTTATGGAATATTGATATAAGTAATATAGAAATAAATACGAAAGAATGGTATGAAAATATAAATAATACATTTTATTATGTTTTTCTGTGGAAGAAAGAGAATAGATGTGAAAGATATTTTGAATTTACAGATTTTCTGTGGAGATTATGCATAAATAAGCTTCCAGTAAAGTCAAGTATGTCATATAAGAAGATAGGAGAAAGAGTTTGTACCTATTGTGGGGAAGTAGAAATTACTGAGCATTTTTTTGAAATGTGAAAGAGTAAATAAATATGGAAAAAATATGTGAAAAGGAATGTACAAAGGGACTGAAAACTGTAAAAAATATAAATAAGGACATGATAGACTATGGGTACTATGAAAATGGAAAACAGAATAAAGCAGATAAAGTAGATAAAACATTGTTTTGTATAATATGGATTATCTGGAATGAAAAAATGAAAGAAATAGGATTTAATGTAAAGTGGATATTGTCAGAAATTATGAAAAAAAATATGATTTTTGTTGTGGAAAAAGAGTGATAGAATCAAAAGGATAAAGAAAAAAGTGAAAAATATGTAAAACAGTTGTAAATAATTGTAAATAATCTGTATAAATTGTATATATAATATGTAATGTATATAATGTATAGTATGAATTTTAATAAAGAACCCCAGCTTTTTTTAATAGGTGTCATGGGGTCTTTTGCATCCACCTGAGCTACTACCAGCTCAAGCAGATGGGCTGTCAGTTTAACTATATTTTAATTTTGATTCATTCTAAGTTTGTTAAACTTAAATCAGACCCCTTCAAATGAAGTAGCTGTATTTTTCGTGTCTTTAGTGCATAATTTCTGTGTGCATTTGTGAAATTCATTTTTTCCTCTTTAAGTCTGAGTGAAGCTGAGTCATATTGACTGTTTATGATGCTAGAGTTGTTGATAATGTAACAGAGTGGTGCTAAATGCTTCATGATGTACATAGAATGAAGACTGATAAAAAATAACTACATGTAGCTTGACCCCATGGTGCTGATGGATGAAGGCCTGACTGTGACCCAGATGACCACTGTGTTCAGTTAACAGTACAAGAGCTGGAGGGGACAGACTGGATGTATTGAACTGTTGATTGGGCAATTGCTTAAGGAGCCATACTTGCATGCACTCTTTTTCTGTTTATTTATTTATTTTTGAGCAATGTTTCCTTGCTCTAAAAAATAAATAAATAAGTACAGTGCCATGAAAAAGAAGAAGTAAAAGAATAGGAAAATGTATCTGTGGAACATTGGGCAATCCAGGGGATGGTGCTCCACTTAAACGTTACTCAGTATCCTACAGACTGCTAAGAGGTGACCTGTATCTGGCATGAAAGGCATCCTCTGAAACCAATACTTACAGATTTACTGCACATCAGTAAGTCAAATGTGCATTTGAAATACTCAGTCTAGGGATCTAAACCTTTTCTGCAACTTCGAGAGAAAGGTTTGGAGGGAAAGATGTATCTCACAGAGGATACTGCTGCTGTGGAACAGAGCCCCCATTCATATAAAACAAAGTTCATCCCTGTCCATATTGAAGTGCAACTTAGATCTATGGATGGGAAATAGAAAATATACCCCATGACTGTCCCCTGTACTACTAATGGACAGAGACAGCTCCTAAATGCCTTACCCTATGTATGGGTCCCCTCAAATTATCTATGGTATGATCCCATGTATTTTTATTAGTAGTAATACATAATTATCAACCACAAAATGGATAAGGCCAATCTCTAACCAAATGGGATAGATTAAATAGAGTACAAAAAAGGACATTAGCTAGGCTTAAAAAGACGTGCATGGCCAGCTAGCCTAGTACTTACCTATGAATCTATGAACCTATCAGGGACAAATCCAGAAATAATCAGGGACACTTTTAAAACATTAGTATTAAGTTAAGATACTGACAGAATAAGAAAATGTGAGTTAATAAACATTTTCAAAGTAAAATAAGTCTATAACACTAATTATTGTTTTTAGCAAGCATAATTCACTACCGTTCCCCCAAAAGTTATCATTTTTAAGAGGAATTAAGAGAGGCAGAGCTAAAATTTGAGTCAATATCAAGGACAGTTAAGAAGCATGCCATCAGATGTCATGGCTATAATTGCTGAGTGGTGGTTGGTGTTGGCTGAATGAAAATAACTGATCATCTTGTTATGTGCTCAGTTTATAACAGTCACTGTCTCGCTTTGCAGGACTAGTGTGCATTTGTGAGAAGTAAGATGGACTACTTAACTGGATGCCTGATATGCACAGACGGAGTAGGCATAATTGGTGTGGCTGTCTTCTTTGAAAGGAAACAACTAGCTGCCTGCTACTGTTTGCTTATTATTTAGGTTTGTACGACCAATGTGATTACATGCAGCTATGTGCAATATTTGAAAGTGTAGCAACTGTTTATCTGGAAAAAAAGGTGAAATGCACTACACTGTCATCCTCTTTTGTCATAATTAGATATCTGAACTGCACATAGAAGTGGCATTAACTGTTTAGTGGGGTTTGCATGTATGATAGTAACTGACCTTGTTGTCATTTGCTCAGTTTAATAGTCATCTCTCTAAAAAGAAAAAGGGGTAAATGTATCACAGAGCAGCCAGACCTTCAGAACTTCTGGTGGCTGCTGGTCCCCCACAGACCATGGCTGCATAACTGCAGTTTGACATGGGCTTAGTACTATCTCGTGCCCTGAACACCACCTAGTCTAAAACCAGCCCTGCTCATAGATGTACACAGATGGTCACTACACTTGTAAGGGGGTTAGGGATGATGTCATTATTTCTTTAACATTCCTCCCAAACCTCAGAGGTCACTGCATGTTGCATTGGGCTGGGTACAGTGTGGTCATTATTTCTTTAACTCTCCTCACAAACTTCAGAGAGGTACACAGCAGGTTAAAAAGAAAAGAAAAGAAAAGAAGCCCTAAGTGCCTAAAATCACATCCACAACAAATGGAACAACAATGGAGGGTTGAAGAAGCCACAAAGTCAATGTGGTTTTAAAAGATTAATAAGTTAAAAAGTTTAATATGCACGTTTTGTTAGATACTCTTTTAAATATAAGTTGTGAAGTTGGAGCACCTTATACTTAAGTATTTTTTTCTCAGAGGTCTTAAGATGTTCATTAAAAGATAAACTTACATGGATAGGAAGAATGTTGGTATGAAAGTCTGTGGAGGTTTTGTTTAACCAAGCATTAAAATCAAAACTAATACGACATGCAGTTGGTAAATCACTAGAAGCAGTGCAAACATTGAATATTGGATCTTCACTTGCTACTGCATTGTTAGAAGTTGAAGGCTCCAATGGATTGGGATTTCTAAGTTGCTGAATGCAAAATTTCACGTTGTCAAAATTATTAACATTTATGCAGCCTTCATTACTCAGGGAATTGTCAAAATTATTAACACTCCAACTTGACAACTTATATTTATGAGTGTATAACAAAACATTGTGTATATTAATCTTTTTACCTTATTAAACTTTTTAAACCACATTGATTTTATGGCTTGTTCCACCCACTTTGGTTGTTCCATTGGTTGTGATATGATTTTAAGCACTTAAGGCTTGGACCTCAGTACTTTCTAGGTTTTTTTTTTTTTTTTTGTCTTCACTCGTTCCAAGGCCTCTCCTATTTTGTTTGGTTATAGGTGCACAGCAGGTCACTATAGCTTGTACAGGAGCCCTGTACTGTTTCTAGAATTAACAAGTTGTAAACATTACAGCAATATTTTTTACCTCACAAACAAACATCTGACGCATGCATATACAGATGGCTATCTTCTGGAGGAGAGTAAATAAGCATGGTGTTTTTATATATCTGACAACAAATGTAAGTCGTGTTCTGTTTGCTTTTTTCAGGTTTGTCTCAGTCTGAAGAGTACACAGAAGGTGGCTGTCTTTTTGGGGGGGTTGGGGTTGAGGAGGCATGCTGTATAAAAATGTGACAGCAGCAGTTTGTAATATGATTGTGGGCAATTGTATCTTATTTTTAATCCCAATTTAACATCAGAGAGCGATGTACAGAAAGTGTCTGCCTATTACGAGGTGGGGGTTTGGGGGCAGGTAGTGTTCCCAGATATGATTTAAGTATTATCACAAGCATTGGGAGGTTGGCATAATACTTAAGGGGCATACCTTGAAGACACAAGGTACAAGTTTTGATTCGTACCTTTTTATAGGAAACTGAATAGTCTTAAAATGCCCTGCAAAGGCAACTAGCCTAGTACTTACCGATGTGTCTTCTCAGTTTATTACGAACTAGTGTTATGTCAGCTTTTGCATTAAAAGTTGGTTAAAATTTATTTTTCCCTGAAGTAAAAAAAAAAATAGGTTTGAATTTCTGGTGACTGTTTACTTTAGCCATGAGACAAACCAAAAACAAACTGATAATCCACAAAATCTGACTAATAACTGTAAGCCAAGGAACTTGTAAATAAAATACAAATTTATTCTTATCGAATGAAGCACTTTTCGTTGGCACAAATGTGTCAACTTCTTCAGATTCAAAACAGTTTTGTGAAGTACACACACCACTTAAAACAACTTACTCTTGCATTGTGATCAGCATCAGCTGGTGCTGCTGTTCTAGAGCCTGCTCATATTTAAAGTGATATTACATATAAAAAGCAGTAATAAAACACATTGTGCATGCTGGTACAACGTTCAACAGACTGATAAAACCTAATCTAAGCTAAGCAGATTAACTACGCTTAGCAGTCAATATCGATTGCTTAATAATAAAGAATAAATCAATTAGTGTTACAGTTAAACAAGTTAAACTTATGGCAATCCTGGTTGAATAACAATCCTAAGAAGTCAGAAATTGTCAACCAACAACTCAGACAGGATTGGTTCTATGCTATCAGTTAACTCAATATTACAATACAAGTAAAAGTGTTAAAAATACATTAATAACATTACGTTTATACAAATTGTACTTAAAAAATGCTAACAAGCGACTATCTCAAGAAGTCAGAAATTGACCATTGGTCAAGGCCATTTTTTTTAGAGTACAAGTATTTAAGGTTTATAAGAGGTTTGATGTTTATAAAAAAACTATTAAGGGCTTGCCTACAAAAATACTTCTAGTTATAAATCGCCAAACTACTAAATAAACATAATCAAAAACACATTGTTGTAAGTTACAAAGTTCCTGCTTCATCTATTTAGACTTTTTAACTTTAAGAGGCAAGCAATATTTCAGGCAGCATTCAGGCCAGGACTTAGAAATGCATTTAGTCTCACCTGCCATAACAGCTCACGTTCTTCGAGCATCAAGTTAAATGGTCCACCTCTCACATCAAAACTCACATGGTCTATAACTTTGAAAAGAAACTTGTGGTTTCTGTGTTCAATAAGGTGTCTTGCTAATGGATTATCAGCTTTTTTCTTTTCTATAGCATATGTGTGCTCATATACTCTATCTTTTAGCTTACGTTCGGTTTTACCGATGTAGAAGGCTGAGCATGCTTGGCACCTAGCCACATAAACCACAAGCTTAGAGTTACAGTTGTATTTAGACCTCAACTTGAAAGTCTTACCATTAACAACATAACTCTCCCCTATCTCAATGAGTCTGCACGTTCTGCAGTTACCGCATGTAGTCATTCCTACTCGCCTTGACAGGGGTCCCATACTCTTTCTTTCGAGCAAAGTTTTCAGGTTTGCTCCTTTCCTAAAGACAAGGTTTGGCGCTTGTCCAAGTTTAATGGTCAAAGATCTATCAAGTAAGATTAATTCCCAATTTTTGTTCAAGATAAATCTGACCATTTGACTGTCATTACTGAAAGTAGTTATGAAACTAGCTTGAAATTCTTTAGTTGTCTCCCCAGTTGTTACTTCTGCTGTCAACTTCTGCTGTCAATGCGCGGTTACTAATAGTGCTGCCCTCTATCAAGTTCGTTACCTCAACATTTATTGTGTTTGCAAAATTACTGTTAAGTAAAGGTTTAACTACACCTAACTGTCTCTTAAGTCTCACTTCTGTTGCCAAAGATTGTATCAGCTGTAAGGGGTAGCCTCTTTGTATAAACATATTGCTTAACAATAGACACTCGTCATTAAAATCTGAGTCTAAAGTAGTCATCCTGACTGCTCTAATAAGTTGTCCTTTCACTATTGAGCGCTTCTGGTGATAAGGATGATTACTAGTAAAATGCAAAAATGAGTTAGAGTACGTTTCCTTTCTGTATATTCTAGATACGTATCTCTCATTTATAATGTCTTTGACGAGTTTACAATCCAAGTAGTCAATAGAATTTGTGCTAAAACTAGATGTATACCTTAAGAATTCAGTAGTTGAGTTTAAATACCTAATGAATTCTTGTGCCTGTTGTTCATCGGCCTTGAAGAGAACGAAAATATTGTCCAGGAATCTGGTATAAAATGCTATACTCACCCTGTGTAGTGGCTGTTTAAAAACAAAATTGTTTTCCCAAAATGCCATAACTAAATTGGCAAAACTACCTCCACAGGGTGAGCCCTTAGCCACTCCACAATTTTGCAAGTAGAACTCACCATTGAATACAAAGAAGTTGTTAGTTAAAATTGTATCTAATAAGAGTTCCACTAATTGGATTTCTTGTGGTGGGGCGTCCCTAGACTTCATCATGAGGCTTACCCATTCAATTCCATCCAAATGTGGAATTGATGTATATAAGTCTTTAACATCTATGGTTAAAAAGTTGTTGTTTTTATCAAACCTCAATTTGTTAATGTTGTCTAAGAAGGCCCAAGAATCTTTGCAAACCTGTGGTTCTAATAATATGTATTTCTTCAAGATAGAGTCAACTACTTTGGAACAAGGGTACGTAATAGACCCTCTCCCATCAATGAGTGGCCTCATTGGTGGGTCAGTTAGGTTTTTATGTACTTTGGGGATGCCGAAAAGCACTGGGATTTTAGGCCAGGACAGTGTGATGTAATTGTAAGTGTCAGTGTCTATCAGTGACTCAATAAATAAGTCACTGAGGTAACTCTTAATTCGACCATATGCAGTGTTGACTTCATTTAACGATACCTTAGAGTATGCTTCACTATTTAATAACATCAGCATTCTATTGTTATAGTCAACAAAGTCCAAAATAACAATCCCACCCCCTTTATCTGGTTTCACTACATTCACGGATGAAGATTTTAACAACTTCAATAATTCATTTTCCTGTGATGTAATGTTTCGACACTTGTTTCTGTTCCCAAATTTATGTGTCTCCACGATGTGACGACAGTCCAGTTCACAGATTTGCTCAAATACTCTTAAAGTCTGGTGAAGAGGGGGGTTGAAAGTACTTGGAACCCTAAGAGTGTTGTTTGAAGTTGTATGGTTCCCAAGTAAAAACGTTAAGTTCAATTTTCTGACAAACAGTTTCAAGTCAAGAATCAGGTGTTCCAAGCTAGAAGGTTTACTGGGAACAAACTTGTTACCCTTTGCTAGGAAGTCAACTAGCGCAGGGTCAATGTGCAAGGAAGAATAATTAAAGATTTTAAAATCCCCTGTTGAATTCAAGAGAATGTCTACCCCCAAAGGGGGTATAGCCCCTATACCTTGAATCTGTTGTTGCGTTTGTTACTCTGGTTCTTCTGCATGTTGTTGAACTTCTTCTTCAGAATTGCTCCTAAGTCTTTGGTTACACGAAAGTTTTGGTTGGAATCACTTCTATTATTCATATTAGTGCTGTGTGTAGTTGTCCCGTTACAGTTATTGTAGTTTTGGTTACGAATTCTTTCACTACGTCTCAGGGTGTTGTCATTGTTGTCAACTACAATAGAATTAGGACTACCCATGTTGTCAAGGATAGAATCTGCATTGGTGTTAAGCAAAATTTGTGTATTCTCACCTAGTGCTGCTGCTGACTGTGCACTAGATGGTTTAGGATAACCAGTGCCAGTATCATAAGCTTGTCGGTCTCTATTGATCTTCTTAAGCGTATTTGTTTTAAGTCTCTCCAATAGCTGATCTATACTAAAAAAGCTTCTTTCATAATCGAACTTGTATCTCAGGAAGTCCAAGTCTGTAGTGATCTCAGTGTTTAAAACAGCTATTAAGCAGTCAATATTGTCTGCTAAGCGTAGTTAATCTGCTTAGTTTAGATTAGTTTTTATCAGTCTGTTGAACGTTGTACCAGCATGCACAATGTGTTTTATTACTGCTTTTTATATGTAATATCACTGTAAATATGAGCAGGCTCTAGAACAGCAGCACCAGCTGATGCTGATCACATGACAAGAGTAAGTTGTTTTAAGTGGTGTGTGTACTTCACAAAACTGTTTTGAATCTGAAGAAGTTGACACATTTGTGCCAACGAAAAGTGCTTCATTCGATAAGAATAAATTTGTATTTTATTTACAAGTTCGTTGGCTTACAGTTATTAGTCGGATTTTGTGGACTGTTTACTTTAGAACACACTAGGATGTGCAGTACAAGTGCCACCCTCCTCTGCGACGTGGATCGAGACAAGGCAACAAGGATTCAGGATGAGTGACATCCACTTAAAGGGCAATTTATTTGGAGAATTATTATTTTTAGTACTGTATTTTTTTTAGGAGATGGGAGATTAGAAAGACAGTTTAAAGAGCACTGGGAGAGTCTGTCCCTCACAGTAGGACTGCAAGTCACTTAAAATTATGTGAAGAGGGGGGCGGCAACCCCTAAGGTTGATGGGAAACATCATCTTGGTGATTATTTACTTTAGGGCTCCTTAATGTAAAAATAATTAAATTGATAGACCATCCCATCAGCAAACACACATAACTGACAGTCCTATTGGGATGTCAGTCAAGTCAGTACCACCCACTCCTGTGCAAACTACAATGGTGTGTCCTAATGTAAACAGCTGACAAATTTATTTTCCATACACATATTTGTTCAGGCTAATACTGGATCAAAAGTTTGGAAAAAAGCTTTAAAATGTAGCTCAGGAAATCTGTAACTCCATGTCTTCTGGTTGCCTAGCAGCCCCTAGACCCTGAAGGTCTTTGGTTAATAGAAAGTAGTTTGGGTCATTTAGGGTATGTTGAAAAGATGCAGGAAAAAACAAAGTTGAAGAGGAACACTGAACTTCTTTCCTTAATCATGGTTTTCGTTCAGACCATTGTTGGATGAAAAGTTTGTTTAAGAAAACTTTAAAATCCAATGCATCTTTGAACATTTAGAAACTTCATGGCTTCTGCAGGTCTAACAGCTTCCAGACTCCCATTTTAATACAGTTATTTCCACTGCAGTTATTATAGTGGAGCCTTAGTCAGCTGATGAAAAGAAGTAGGAAAAAGCAAAGTTTAAGAGTAAGACTAATTTATTACTTTGATCACAATTTTGTTCAGACACTCACTGGATGAGAAAAAAGTTGTTTAAAAAATGCACATCAGAGCATCTAGGAAAAACCAATGGCTTAGTGATGTTATCTACACAGTCAGTAGAATAGAGTTGTGCTTATCTAAAATAACGTTGAATTAATTAATAAAGAAATGAATGCAGGAAAAAATTAAGAGTAAGAAAAATGGGGAAAAATGTAATCTGGATAGTCTGAGTAGCCCAGTATGGGTTGGTCAGTTGGGGGGGGGGGGGCTTTTTCCCTAGGAATTTTGCAGTTGAGATTTATGACTCCTGCTTTTTTTTTTTGTTGTTTTTTTGAAAGAAATTCCCGTGAGTGGTCAAGAAAGCTGACACAGAGAATAAAGCCAAACTACAGCAAGAAACGGAAAGTGTCCCTTCTATTTGATCATTTGGAACCAGGAGAATTGGCTGAACACCTCAGTTACCTGGAGTTCAAGTCCTTCCGACGGATATCAGTAAGTCTTGAGTATGTTGCTCTGTGACTTTACATGTACAATTTTTCACCTGTGTGTGTTCTTATTTTTGGTGCAGTGTCTAAAATTCTGTCTCCTGCTGGTCTAACATAAAATATAACTACTGACCATGCTACCATATTAATCATTCACCAAATTTTATTTTAAATTAGGTAAAATCAAAGCATACGTTGTTACTAAACTTGAAAGTCTAAACAAGTTGTTGATTTAACAACACATATTCATTTCAAACAAACAACAAAAATAAGTTACATGCTTTTGTTCTTTATGGGATCCTTCCCATGACTTCATCAGAACTTTCTCTCATTAAGTCTCATACAAATTATACAATGATAGCTCATTAGTATTCACAAATGTGCATGCTGATTGGTCAGCCAAACCAGCATGCCTGTTGTAAATCAAGCATATACCAATAGAAAAAACTCAGGTTGCTGAATTGCAACTGGACTTTCTTCTGCTAATTTATGGTATTGAAGTATACATATCAAGTATCCAGATTTTCACAATGTCCAAAATTTTGAGTTAGATTTTAGGCCTGCACCTCATAACATTTGTGGTTTTCTGAGAAATCACTGAGGAGTGAAGGTACTAACTAATGACAACACATTTCAGTTTCAGAATTCATATCCTTCAGGCAATCGGCGGCCACGATGGTGCAGCAGTTAGTGTTGCCACCTCACAGAAAGAGGTTCTCCAGTTCGATTCTCAGCTGGGGTGCCTTCTGTGTGGAGTCTGCATGATCTCCCTGTGGTCACGTGGGTTTCCTCTGGGTGCTCTGGTTTCCTCCCACATCCCAAAGACATGCAGTAGGTGGATTGGATGCTCAAAATTGGCCCTAGGTGTGAGTGTGGGCGTGTGTGTGCCTTCTGTGGAAGGTTGGGTGCCGGGCTGGCAACTCGACACTGCAAAACTCTACTGCCAATCATGAGCAGACAGATGATCCGCTGTGGTGACCCCTAACTGGGAAAAGCCGAAAGAAGAAGAAGAAGATATATAATATGTATATATGTATATATATATATATATATATATATATATATATATATATATATATATAGTTCCACTTGATATCGTCGAATTATCATTTCATCGAATTTCAAAACATCAAGACCAATTCGTCAAAAGCTCAAATCGTCGAAAACTCATAACATCAAATCTCAAATCACTGAAAACTATACAACAACTAGAAATAAAATCCCAGGCACTGTTTACTACATTTATTTATACTACCCCATGTGGGGGGCTCCACCCCCCACACCCCCATAAATTACATATACCATCTCCAAGGTCGCACTACAGTGGGGTTAGGAAATTACCTTTTTCTCCCACTGTAGTGCGACCTTTGAGTTGGTATATTTAATTTACCCCACATGGGGGGGTGCAGAAGGGCTTGCCCCCCTACATAAATGTAGTAAAAACTCTGTGGGATGTTATTTCTAGTTGCTGCATAGTTTTTAATGATTTGAGATTCGATCTTATGAGTTTTCAACGATTTGAGCTTTCAACTAATTGGTCTCGATGTTTTGAAATTCGATGAAATGATAATTTGATGATATCAAGTGGAACTATATATATATATATATATATATATATATATATATATATATATATATATACACACACATATATATATATATATATATATATACATATATATATATATATATATATATATATATATTTTTTTTTTTTTTTTTTTTCCTTTTTACAAAAAAAAAAAGCAATGGATATCTTCCTTTCTATGTTGCTTGCTTTCCAGAGAACTGATGTACTGTGCAAGCATGAGAATGTAAGTCCCATACTCATCAAAAAACATGGAAGAATGTGGAAACAACACAGAGGAACACCACAACTCTATTATACAAAAAAAATTATTTAAGAAAAGTAAGAAATGTCTTTCTTAAATACTGCTGTTGTACAATAGCACTAACTGACTGATGGGTGTGGGTATACTGAAGATTTACCCATAGCTGGCTTTATTTAATCACTCGGCCTTCACCCTTGTAATCAAACCATGCCAACTATTGGTTAAATTTTAAATATGCCCACACCCACTCATCTGTTATTGCTTAATTAATGCATTATAAAAAGTACCAGATTCACAATTTCTGGCTTGATTCTTCAATTCCTTAATGTACATCAGACGACTCAATGGGGCCTTATGAAGAAAAAGTGGTGGACATGTGCCAGATTTTTCCTCAAATTACAGTAACTGTTAAAAATCCACACAAAGTTATAAAACAACAAAGACAAGGGAACCAAGTCCAGAATCCAGTCCAAAGTAATTTTATTTAAGCGCTTTTCGTTTCCCAAATAGAAACTTCATGAGAATACATTTTCAAACCCAGCCTACTCAATTTATAGCAAACCCGTAATAATTAGCATAAAGCCATTAGCCTGAATTAATTCCACCCCCTTAAAGGTGTATTTACAACTGCTTTAAAACTTGTGCAATAATATGCTTATAAACATATATAAATACATCAATACCATAATAAAAAATACATAGATATGTAAAAAAACGCATACCCAAATTTTACATATGAACATTATAAATAAAAGTCAACTTTTAACCTTAAAATGGAGTAAATGGACACAGCACTGTTTAAACCTGGATAGTTCCTGGCATTAGTCCACAGTTGCCATTTAAGCTCCTTTTGTTCTAGTCATTCAATGGCCCACCTCTATCCCCTAAAATAATCTGATCAATTATAACAAATCTAAAATCATGTCCATCATTTTCAATAATATGTGCTGCCAAAGCATTTTTGCTTTCCTTCTTTTTAATGTCATAACAATGCTGATATACCCGGCTCCAAAAAGTGGTAATGTTTTTTCCTATGTAATAACCTTGATATTGTGTGCACAGGGCTAAATAAACAACTGCTTTACTTCCACAGTTATATTTTCTATTAATAATTTATCGCCCATAATTAGGAATATTTACCTCACTGGTCTCTATCATGTACCTACATTGTAGGCAATATCCACATTTTTCATTGTCCCATTTTGTCTCCCCTGTTTTACCATTTCCAACATACTTTTAAAACAAATATCCTTTTTATAAACAGTTTTGAGGGTATTCCCTACGATGTTATAATACTCTGGTTCAATCTTAAAGATACTCCTGTTATGGTAAATAATGTCCTTGATAACTTGGAACTGCTTATTGTATGTTAAAACTGCAGCTTTGTTAAAACTAATTTTTTCTATAACATTAGTTTCTGTCTGAGCCATACTCACTGTACCTAGGAGCGGAAAAAAATGCCCATTTATCCTTTTATTTGTCACTTCTTTCATTATATCCATAACAAACTTATCCAGATATCCTCTCTTAGTAAACATATCTCCTAATATATCCATCTGTGTTAAGAACTCATTAAAGTCAGATACCATCCTGGCTATTCATACCCCCTGCCCTTTAACAAGTGACCTCTTTTGGTGTACCGGGTGCCAGCTATCAAAATGCAGTAAGGTGTTTGAATAAAACGGTTTTCTATATATAGTGGAGGTAAACACCTTCTTAACCTTATCTTTCATAAGAGTGATGTCCAAATAATTAACAATTTAATCCCCTGTAGTGATGGCAAATTCCAAAAAATCTGTGCTCTCTCTCTCATGTACGAAAAAAAAGCGATCTAGCTCCTCTTTGTCAGCTTTCCATAGAATAATAATATCATCCAAAAATGGCCGTAGTATGACCACAAACAAGAATATGGATTATGTACAATGTATTCCAACTCCCAATATGCAAGGACAATGTTTGCAAAAATGGGGGCACACGCTGCCCCCATAGCAACACCTTTGCATTGTTTAAAAAGCTGCTGTTACTGTCTAGTACTAACTCCATTAAGGTATGCATAGTAAGAATCCGATCATGTCTCTTGCTGGTATGCTGGCATGAGTATGAATAAAACCACTCAATACCTTCCTCGCGGGGTATAACAGAAAATAAATCCCTAATATCAATTGTTATAAAAATTAAGTTATCCTAGTACATATCACTACTAATCTTACTTAAAAAAAAAATCCCAGGAATCCTTAAGTATCCATGGGTGCTTCTGTAGAACATTCTTTAACTGTGAATCAATGTACTTAGCTATGGTGAAAGTCTTAGAGGCTCTGGCATCAACTATTGGTCTTAATGGTGGATCATTAAGATCCTTGTGTATTTTTGGAGCTCCAAAAATCGTAGGTACTTTTGGATGCTTTACCACTAGAAAATTGTACTCAGCAATGCTAATCTGTTCATTATACACAAGTTCTTCTAGTGCTGCATCCACTTTCCTATATATAGTATTTTTCTCATTAAGGCTGAGTTCACAATAATGTGTCTGTATATAAAATTGTACACATCTTATTATTATAATCAGTTATATTCATGACTACAAGGACACTGCCTTTATCAGGTTTCATGATTCTTATTTCCTTGTTGTTACATAAACCCAGCAACAGGCACATTTCTTCCATAGTCATATTGTGTAATTCGCCCTTTTTGCATTTTTAATATCCCAGTGCTCTTTTAATATCATACTCACACATTTTTTCAAAAATGTGTACTGTAGGATGTAGTATAGGATTAAATGTACTTGTTTGTTGACATACTCTATGACCACTTACTTGTGTATTCTCCTTAAAATAAAAATCAAAGTTTAATTTTCTAGTAAAGAGTTTTAAATTAATCAACACTTCGTCCACTGATGCATTTCTAGCTTGTACAAATGATAAACCTTTTTCAAACAAATCAGACACAGAGTCATGCAAACAGTTATTACTATAGTTGTATATCCTGAAATTATCACATTTGTTCTTAACAATACTATATGGAACATTCCTTTCATTTAGTTCCTGCCATTGTTGTCATTATTTGGACAGTATTATTATTCTATGGAAAGGTGACAAAGAGGAGCTAGATTGCTTTTTTCGTACATGAGGGATAGCACAGATTTTTTAGAATTTACCATCACCACAGGGAATTAAATGTTTAATTATTTGGATATCAGTCTTGTGAAAGATAAGGTTAAAAGGGGTTTAGCTCCACTATGTATAGAAAATCTACTTATTCAAACAACTTATTGCAGTTTGATAGCTGGCACCCGGTAAATCAAAAGAGGTCACTTGTTAAAGGGCAGGGGGTATGAATAGCCAGGATGGTATCCAACTTTAATGAGTTCTTAACACAGATGGATATATTAGGGGAGATGTTTACTAAGAGAGGATATCTGGATAAGTTTGTTATGGACATAATGAAAGAAGTGACAAAAAGATAAATGGACATTTATTTCTGCTCCTAGGTACAGTGAGTATGGCTCAGACAGAAACTAATGTTATAGAGACAATTAGTTTTAACAAAGCTGCAGTTTTAACATATAATATGCAATTTCAAGTTATCAAGGACATTATTTACCATAACTGGAGTATCTTTAAGATTGAACCAGAGTATCATAACATTGTAGGGAATACCCCCAAAATTGTCTATAGAAAGGATATTTGTTTTAAAAGTATATTGGAAAAGGTAAAACAGGGGGGACAAAGTGGGACAATGAAAAAATGCGGATATTGCCTACAATGTAGGTACATGATAGAGACCAGTGAGGTAAATATTCCTAATTATGGGCGATAAATTATTAATAGAAAATATAACTGTGGAAGTAAAGCAGTTGTTTATTTAGCCCTGTGCACACAATATCAAGGTTATTACATAGGAAAAAACATTACACTTTTAGGAGTTGGGTATATCAGCATTGTTATGACATTAAAAAGAAGGAAAACAAAAATGCTTTGGCAGCACATATTATTGAAAATGATGGACATGATTTTAGATTTGTTATAATTGATCAGATTATTTTAGGGGATAGAGGTGGGCCTTTGAATTACTATCTAGAACAAAAGGAGCTTAAATGGCAACTGCGGACTAACGCCAGGAACAATCCAGGTTTAAATAGTGCAGTTTCCATTAGCTCCATTTCAAGGTTAAAAGCTGACTTTTATTTATAATGTTCATATATAAAATTTGGGTATGTGTTTTTTTACATATCTAAGTATTATTGTATTATTTTATTATGATATTGATGCATGTATATATGTCTATAAGCATATTATAGCACCAGTTTTAAAGTAGTTGTAAGTACACCTTTAAGGGGGTGGAATTAATTCAGTCTAATTGCTTTATGCTAATTATTAGGGGTTTACTATAAATGAGTAGGCTGGGTTTGAAAATGTATTCCGATGAAGTTTCTATTTGGAAAACGAAAAGCACTTAAAATTACTTTGGAGTGGATTCTGGACTTGGTCCCCTTGTGTTTGTCAAATTACAGTAACTCAGAAACTTCTGTTCAATCACTGCATTATTTATTTATGTATTATGTATTTTATTTTACATTTGATTACCGGGCAAGTCTGACTGGACACAAGTCCTTTTTCAGAGGTGGCCCGGGGAGAAAAGCTCTACATTTAGTAAACATTACATTGAACTGTGGTATGATTATATGTTGCAGGATTCAGATAATATATACATGGCCACTAAATACATAACTTATACAAGCATGGAGATTGCATTATGATACAAGACTGAGAGAACATATAGTACATATCTTATATTAAGTATGTCAGATAAACCACAGCACTTTATGGTTTATGGGTATTGACCACTTACAAGGGAGCATTAGGGGTGGGCCACTGTCATTGATGCTAGAGACCCGTGAGCTTGAATGGCAACTTTCTTTGGATGCCTTTAAAGCTCCGGGTCTCAATGAAAACTGTAATATTAATGCAGTTTTAAAACTACGTAGTTATTTGAGGTAATTTTTGTATTTACCATAATATATTTATTATGTATTTTTTAATAATTTTTAGTTTATTTCTTTATTTTGAGATTTTGAGTTATATGTCTTGTGTGATTTTTATGCTGACCTTACTGTTTCTTAATTGCTCTTAGTTTTGTGGGCTGAGCTAGCCTAGTGTACAATTGTGGAGGGGTGTGTTTAATAATACGATGACAGGTTGTATCATTGTTTTAGTGACGTAAATTTACTACTTCCTGTTTTGTGTGTATTTAAATCAGTGGAGTATTGTTTGAATTTTATCTGAAGAAGCTGCATGGTTGTCTGTGGCGAAAACGCTTTTTCGTAAAAAATAAAACTGCGTTCATTTTTTACTGCATTCAGTTTGCTGGTGTTCTCTTTTGGACTTCCCGCTGTGAAGTATGTCAGATAGATATAGAGCAATAAAATAGGTAAAAGTGTCACAGACAAAACATTGAGAATCAAAAAAATAAGAATTTTACAAATCTTATTTACATCTGCTAGAGTTGTGTTGGCTAAACTACGGAGATGAGAGAGAGAGGTAGAAGAGGATAAAAGTAGATAATTTACTGGCTATTAAGTTTAAAGAGGAGCAACAGAAAAAAAAAAGCTGAGGATAGCCTAAGAGGATCAGGCTATGAGCTAGCCAGGATTGCTGCATGACCAGAGCCATTAATCTGCCAGGTCAGCTTTGAGTATATTTTTGAATTGTCTTATGGAGGATATAGTTGTTAGGTTTTTGAGTAGTGTATTCCATATTTTAGCTATAGAATTTGAAAAGAGGGATTGACCAGCAGTATTATTTGCATTAGTAATGTCTAGGAAGAATGTATTACTGGAGTGGAGTGTCCTGTAGCTGGAGTTATTATGAATTAGTCCCTACAGTGCAGAGATGTTATCAGGGTGATACAGAATTTTGTGGGCTAGAGCAAGTTGGTTGTAGAGGAGGAGTTGGGGCAGTTGTAGCCAATTAAGTTGCTTTAGGGCAAGACAGTGATGTAACTTGTTTGGAGATTCTGTGACAAACCTAGTAATTTTGTTGTAACAGGACTTAAGTTTTGCTATGTCAGTTTTTCTTAGATTAGTGAACAGTGGCGATGCATAGAGAAGTGCCCAGATGAGGTGAGTGTGTGCAATTGTGGCCTTAGTGTTTTTTGTGAGAAACTGTTTATTTCCATATAGAAGGCCCAGGTTTCTTATGCACTTTCTTTATGGTGTTGGAGATGTGGATATCAAATTTATACTGCAGTCAATCTCTGCCCCTAGTAGTTTAGTATGAGTAACAGGAGAGATGATTGTATTATTCTTGGATGTGATATTAAAAGGAAGAGTGGGTGGTGTATATCTTGTAGGCAGGAAAAGCAGAAGGTTAGTCTTATTTGGGTTTATAATTAGTTGAGAGTTAGTAAGCCATGTTTTGACAGAAAGAAAGGAAGACTACTGAGTTTGTGAATGGAGTTCTTGAAGGGAGGAAGCAGCACGTATTAGTGTGGAATCATCCAGATATTGGATGACTGAAGTGTGTAGTGTACAAGTATGTAAGTTGTTAGTAAAGAAAGAGAAAAGTGAAGGTCCTAGGATGGAACCTTGAAGAACCCTTAGAGTTACTGGAAGAAAAGGAGGAGAGGTCTTGCTGCCGTTGGATTGCTTGTTGACCTGATAAATAGCTTTGGAACCAGGAAATAGTGGATTTGCAAAGATTTAGGTCTGAAAGAACATTAAGGAGTTTGTTGTATGAGACCGTGTTGAAGGCCTTGGACAGGTCAAGAAAGATAGCAGATATGAATTTCCTGTTGTTTCTGTGGTTGTTTACTGAGTTTGTGAAAGACATAAGAGCAGTAGTAGTACTGTGATAAGGTCAGAAGCTGTGCTGTGTAATGGATAGGGAAAGGGATAATCTCCATTTCTCCTCTCAAAACTCATATATGTCTACATATCAACAATACCTAAATTTAAAATCACATAGCATCACAAACTGTTATTAATAGGAATAGGTTTTACATGTTCAAGATTTCAAAAACATTAATGGCAGCATCTTGCTCACAATCATATCTGCCCATAGCCTAAACTGCCATAACACTTCATTTTGTTCCGCTTTATTTTTAAAATTCCTACCTCTAGGATACAAATCAGCTTCTTCTAATATTTAAATTCCTCCAAATGTTTACTTAAAGCATTATTTGTGTTCTTGATGATATCATAAACATGCTCCAAAATTATTCCTGTACTTAAAATTCTTGTCATCATACCCATAAAATATGCCTCACACCCATTACATAGGACAATGTAAATCATCATCATAATATTGCAAGTGAATTTTAATCTCATACTTTTTGCTTTAAGTGGGACAAAAATACATATTTACCTTTGTAAAAGTTAAGGCAAATATTAGAACTCCCACAAGATAGAGGTTCATGGATGCACTGTTGGAAATTCCATTTTCTTTTGGAGGCATTCTTTCAAAGAAACATGTTTTTCAAAAACAAAACTTGGTTTATTGCCAACTGCTTTTATTTACTATGTTTTCCCTTGAATAATTTCCCAATTGTGTTTTATAATATGGATAACAGAACCTGCACTGGTGGTCATGTCTATCTTAAAACACAAAAATTTACCATTTTTATTTGGCTTATTAATGAATCCCTTCCTTAAAATGAGAGGAAAATGGACCATCTCTCCCAGCAATAACTTCATTAGCAATGTCCAATAAGAAGTCCTTATTATAACTTCTGTCATCCAATAAGCCTATAATATGGCCTATGTATTTCTGAAATACCCTATCATTTGCCATAAGCTTTGATGCCTTTATGAACTGACCCCAGGGAATGTCATTAATTAATTTAGGGTACAAATGGGAATATAACAAATAACTGACTACCACAGTATCTTTGCAGTACAAGCTACTCTCAAAAATCTTGTCCTTGATGTTTATTTTTACTATAATATCCAAAAAAAACTAACCTCAAAACCACAACGACCAATATCAAAATTAAAAAAAAACAAAACAAAAGAGTAGTAATGTTGACATTCAGAACAAATTGCACATATTCCTCCCTTTTACCATTCCATATGAAAAATCCTCAGCAAACTATGAAACTTTTTCAGAACCTACTATGGATAGTAAAATTTTATTTTCTCATCACCGCATAACCAGGCTGGCGAATGCTGGTGCCACAGTAGCATTCATGGCTACTCCCTTTATCTGCTGATTATATTTCACATTAAAAATGATAAAAATATTACAGAGGAATATTTCTATTAACATACAGATTGTATTAATATGAGCACTGGCCCAATCGGTATGTTCAACTAAAGAAGATAAAAAAAAATCCATAACTTGCACAAATGGGATATAACTGTACAACGCGTGTACATCCAGTGTAAATAGAAATGTTTCTTCTGTATTAAACACATAAGTTTATTTTAAAAAATCCCAAGAATCCCTCTGTAACAGTGCTTCTCAAAGTTATATAATACCATTGTGAGAGGCTGTCACCCTAGCAATCAATCTTCAAGAAGGAGCCTCTTAGGGCAGTTTTTGTCATCCCTGCACTGTGTTTGATTTTTTTGTTAACAAAAGTTTGTAAGCATAGTGTGATGGACTGAAGTTCTGCCTATAAGCAGCCCTGAATAGGATTAAGTGGATAATGAAGAATGAATGACATACATGAACAACTATTTAGAATGTTTATATTTGTGTTTTCAAGGAGGCATGAAAATGGAATTAGGCAGCATTAGCTTTGTATCGCAATGTGAATGTAGCCCATGCCAGAAATGTGAGACACGTTTACCAGATGAACAAGTATACTGGAAACAAACAAAAAAAAAAGCCTAGTGACTTAAATAAGAAGCCTAGCTGTTATACTGATGCAAGGGTTTGTCTGTTGAAGATATATACAGCAAAACTGTTTCTCTCTTTCTTTTTTCAGCTGGACACATGCTGCAGTTTCAAAGAAAAGACAAATGTCATCAGATTCAAACCTGTCCATTCAGTTGAAGCCTCAGCAATAAGTAACATTTGACTACTTGTCTGCAGCCAGTCTATGGCTTCACAAGGCTAACAAGCCATAAATCCATGTAGTTACAGGTACCTAGGGAGAACAAGGAGCCTTGTGGTTATACATTTATTTGCCGGTTTGCACACTGTGCAAATTTTAAGAATGATGGAATCAGACCCACTTATGTTGGATATGCCTAATTCATTGCTTCTACATTAAGGTCATGCCAGCCTTCTATATCCTAAACAAGAAAATAGTTCAGCAAACAGCTGTACATAACAGGGGAATCCCAGTTAAAAAAAAGTATATGATCACTTTATTATAACTCATATAAAAACCCATGAATAAATGAAATTTACGAGTAGAGTTTCTAGGCTGTATGTATTCATCAGTGACTGAATTGTATTAATTACCACACATCTGGTTACATTTTATAGAAAGCCTCCATTTGGCTCTAGTAAAGCAGGTATGATTAGCATCTTGGTAGTAGAGGGACTGGCAAGGGAGTAATTGTCAATTCACCCATCTTGGAAATGAGGGAAGGTGGGGACTTCAGTTAGTCCAACAGGTAGAACTGGATAATACTGGGGAGTAAGTATACATGGAAGCATGCAGGTACTACACGGGGCAAGAATTAGCAAAAGTCAGTCATAGCCGGGGGAAGGCAGTTAGGAGCACATAACAAAAAAGCTGTAACTCTGACATGGTAACACAACTCTTGCAAGCTGACTATCACCTTTTGGGGGAAAATAATGGACTAGTGGCCTCTGATCCCTGGGTAGTACAAATGGGTCAATAGGGTGACTGAGGGGGGTCCTTTATGGTCACTGAAGGATTGAGGAACTCAAAAAAATGAAAAAAGTACTTTATCAGACATGACACTCAGAAGTAAAAAAACTGATATAAATGAAGTATTTTTTTTTCTAACAAAAATTGTTTACTTAGATAAAATTGTAAAACAAAAAAGAAAAGAAAATGAAATGCAACAAAAGAAAATGAAACACCACGCTAAACCAATCAAACACATAGGTCTATGCTGTGGATTTTAAAAGTAACATACTTAAACCACAAAGGACTCCTAAATGTAAACTAAGAAACAAGTAGTCTCAACAACTTCAGAAACATAACACAAGCAATGCTCACCATGAAAAATATGTCGAAAATTCGACTGACTCAGTTGCAAAGCCCTTAAGGCAAACCTCCACATACTCCAATATCCTAGGCGTAGGTAACTCCATAGTGAGACACACAGATGCATCGCTCACCATGCTATGCAAGGAGGGAGTCCCAGTCAGCTGCCAGTCAGGTGAGAGGATTTGCCACATCATGCCTGCACTCAAGCCTTTGCACCATAAATTCACGTATAACACTCTCAGTTACATATCAAGAAAGCAACAACTCACTAGCCCAAACCTCACAACTATAAGGCCCACAACACTGAAATGCAGAATCTTGAGGAAAAAAAAAGTATAAGTTAATGTTTACAAAGGAGGGCAAGCTGTCCTGCATACCCTTCGACTCCAAGATTGCACTACAGCTAGGTAATGGCAATATCTTATTCCCTTCTGTACCACAGTCTTGGACAGCCAGCTGCCAGCACTGTCAGCACTGTGAAATTCCAATGTTGTATGCCAGCAGATACCACATTTGATATTCTGAACCTTTGATGCATTGAATGGAGCCCACAATGTCTAAGTGTATGCTGTTGTGAATGACTTGAGATACACCTTCCTGGACTATAGGAAGACAAACATGTTGGAGTTCTTGGAATATGTGTCTGAGGCAGATACAAACCTAGCCTTAAGCAGCATTCCACCATCACCAGGAATGATGCCATAAAACAAACAAAAGAGTATTGATTTCAACAATTATCTTAGTTTCTGGTGTCATTATAAGAGATTGTAATATATATCAGCCTAGGATGAGATGGTAGACAGTCCAAACTGCTTTGCCAGGAAGTGTCTGGGGCTGTCCCCTCCCCCATGGCTTTCGAATATTGGCTAAATCCATGTCCATCCCCATAGTGTTTTTTTTAGGCAACATCAGTTTTCTAAAGATAACATAGCAAAACAGAATCCTGATAACATAAGGGTATTGCTGCTCATTGCTAGGAGACATAACAGAAAACTCCACTCCCTAAACATTGATATATGTGTCATGACAGAGATCTGGTTCAAAACCAATGAGTACACGCCATCAGTGCAGTTTTAATGCCTACCACACATTCAGATCTACTGCACTAGGTGAAGGCACTAAAGGCGGATGTCTGTCCATATTCTTAAATAAAAATAAATACCTCCAGACTGGTTAGACAAGATAAAGACATGGAAATCCTCCTTGTCCAATTTACTATTATCAAAACCTCCAGCTAACTATAGGATCCCCTTTATGTCATCCGAAGTCCATACAGCCTATCTAACCAGTATGGAGTCTCCAAGCATTACTCTCGACACTGTTCTCCTAGGAGTCGTCAACTACCCACTCCATTAATTGGAAGGCTTATACATTCTCAAACATGTTGACATAGAAATTTCTGGACTTCATCAATACATACTCTCTGGACCAATTTGTCTGCACCTCAACCAGGGGTGATAAAATCCTGGACTTGGTCCTAACCAGTATATGGAAGCTTTGCTCCTCACCAGTTATAACTTCCTCCATAGTCAAAGTGGAACACAGAACAATCTTATTCACCTTAAGACAGGAGCTGGAAGAATCGTCCAATACTGTGGCATTCAGAGATTATGTCAAGGCTAATCTACTAAAACTGAATGATGATCTGGCTAAATTCAAAAGCCCCTTCCATACTGATACCCCACTGCTTAAGCAATATCCCTTACTGCCAACTTATATGCAGATGTACGTAGCTGCACAGATATATCTGTACTGCTCAGAAATAAATACAATGCCAAATTTAAAAATAAACTGCTATGTTGGAACGCTAATATAAACAGTCTCTGTAATAAAAGAAAAAGAAAACTCACTGCATGCAAAAATAAATCTACCTCCCAAGATGCCAATAGCACCCTTGCTGAATTTAACAGGGAAATCTGGACCCTGTTCAAATCAACCAAAGCAAGATATGGGGTAAAAATAGCAACTCACATAAGAGAATAAACACAAAGCCTTCTTTTAACTATGTTAAAAATCTCTGAACCAATGTCCAGCACTGCACAGAGCTAATAGTAAAGGATATCATGTACTCAAACACAGCAGACATAGCCAGTCTATTAGTAGTCAAATTTAGTTCACAATGTTACTCGCTGTATATTCCCAGATCGCATATTTGCATCACCCACTCCAGTCTCCAAAGAAAAAGTCCACAGTGTGCACTCCAAGGCCAAGAACACTATTTCTACAGGGATGGATAACATTCCTGACTGTCTACTGGTCAGCCTAAAAAAGGACTCGTCAGGCCCCCTACAGAGGTTATTCAGTATCAGCTTCCAAGCAGTCTCTGTGACAGATGAATGGAGGACAGCAACAGTCATCCCCTTCCACAAAAGTGGAGCTTCAATGGTCCCAGCAAATTAGAGACTTGTAGGCCTGCCCAGCCTCATCTGTAAGGCTATGGAAGGGATCATTATGGAATTAATAAATAAGGATGTAGGTAACTTACACATTTTTGAACCAAACCAGTTTGGAGTCATCAAGGGCAGATACTGCTGGTCAATGTCTTCAAGAAGGTTCTGAAGCAATGGATGGATACAAATCAGTACACACCACACATCTAGACCTTGCAGAGGCATTCAACACCATCCTAAATTCAGGTATCATAGATAAACTCTCTCAGTAAAATGCAAATCCCTGTGTAACTTCATTGGATAGGGAATTGGCTCAAAAATAAAACCCAGGAAATTAAAGTTGTTGGCTCTACCTTTTCCAAAAGACCTATCACTAGCAGTGTACCTCATGATTCAGTCACTGGACCACTCCTCTTTGGCATTTGCTTCTCTGTAGTCAAAGGAAATATTAATGGTTTACGGCTGACCAAGTCTGCAAATGACTGTAAACTTGGTGTTATTATTAACTTCCCAGAGGACACCAAAATCCTCCTACAGGGATTTTCTCAAATAGATAGTGTAAAACTATGCACTAAAAGTAAATAGCAAGAAATATATAATCATATCCTTCATCAAGCATGACTCCCCCTCTAAGTATCACAACACAGCCCTGAAATTTGATCCCGTAGTAAGGAATCTCAAAACCTGTATCGACAGTCAATTATCCTTTGATCACTGTGTATCCACTATCATAAGGAAGTCCCTTTTTTATCGCACAGCTTATATCTAAAGGTAGAGAATCTAGACCTAGGGATGTAATCATTCCACTGTACTTGCATCTTAATCAGGCCATTTTTTTAAACAAGAAACAGCTTTATTAAATTATCACTTATGGCATGGCAGTCATACATTTATATAAATGAAAACATACCATATTGACATATTTTAGCTGCAAACATTTTACAGGATTTGTAATCTATCCAGTCATTGTTAGTCAAGCATTACATAGCTGATTCAAATCCTGCCTTCTTTTAAACCTCATTCCTCCTCCAAAACATTATTCTGCATGTATTGTTCCCACAATTCTCATTTTTCTATGTGATTTGCTCCGACCCTTTTCTAAAGATCCCATTTTCAATTTTCTCTCTGTTACTATATTCACTACTTCTAGTGCACTTGGTTTCGACTTTGATTTCCATTTCCTAGTAATTGCTTTTTTGGCAGCCACCATAATTATACACAGTGAGCTCTTACTACATCTTGGCAATTCTGCTTCTGTATCATAGCTCAAAAAATAATTTCCTTAATTACACGACTTTGATCACCCAGCATTTCTATTAGAGTAGACTGCAGTGACTTTTTAAAGTCTGGCAACTCATTACATTCTCAAAAAATATGTAACCAATTACCCATTTCTGTATATAACTGTGCACTCACTTGTCTCAGTTGGATTAACCATAACACTTTCTCACTAAAAAAATCAAGGGCCTAAATCACAAAAGCTACACACCATCTCAAAGCCTTTTACCTCTTCTAGGTACCATGCAGACCAGTAAGAGAAGCTCTTTGCTTCACATATAGATGGATACTAAACAGGCCCTGTCCTGTCAGACCTAATACATACTTAGAGGTCTAGTGGTAGTTTAAGCACTCACTCAAGGGATCTCAATTTATTTTGCAAAATAAATAGAACATGTTGGAGGGACAGGTTTGTATCACACAGAATACCTCTTCTGTGGCACCATCTTCCACACAACATAAAGCAAAGTACTTCTCTTACTCTCGTCAAATGTAATTTGACTGAATGGATAGAAACTGCAAATTCACCCCAAGTTTAGCACCCATATCTGTCATGGATATGGACAAGTAGATGTCCCAACATGTCCTTGCTATGCATGGCTCTGGGTTATTCATATGCAAAATATAAGGGCAAAAACCACCATGAGAATTTAAGGCTAGGCTTTTTTAGATACTTACAGATCAATAGCCTAGTAGTTTTGAACATATATCTGCAAAGTAAACATACTTCTATATGCTCTGTTGTAAAGTATGTACCCTGACATATCTAAGTATGAGCCCTAAAGCTTATTGTATCATAGTACACAAAATGATGCATCTTGTATTTCCTGTGTGTGCTACTTAAGAAATAGTATGAAAAAAGGACTTAGGTATATTCTGGTATTCACATACTGAATTTCTAAGTATTTTGAGTAAACAACCAAGAATAACATGTTCTTTTTTCTTCAGTTTACAGATTATCAGAACTACATTTTAAGTGGATGTGTTAAAGATAATCCAACAATGGAACGTTCCATTGCCCTCTGTAATGGTATCTCTCAGTGGGTACAGCTGATGGTGCTTAGTAGACCAACACCACAACAACGGGCTGAGGTCTTCACCAAGTTTATTCATGTTTCGCAGGTAGGAGTTAATTTTCAATAAAGTCTTTTGGAGAATTGATAAATACTGACAGAAATCTTAAGTTGGTATTATTTTGTAGCATTATTTAACCATAGTGGACCAGAATCATAGCCGGCCTTAGGCATAGGCCAACTAGGCAGCCACCTAGGGCACCATCTAGCAGGGGCACTTTTACAGTAATTTGGATGGTGTAGTTAGACCAGGATAGGGGCACTGGGTGATGTTGGGGGGGGGGTTTGGAGATCTTTTGCCTAGGGGACCAGTTGACCAAAGGCCAGACCTAACCAGAATTAATAAATATGCGCTGTGCAAGGCTTGTACTATATACTGTCAGTACACTGTGTTATAAAATATACATGACTATGCAAAGTGCAACAGAGTATGCAGCTCACCAGCTATCTCTTATCTAATGTTGAAAATGGAACAATAGTAAAAAGCTGTAAGCTAAGCATAGTGGAGCTGAGCAAGAATTAAGCTGTGGAGCAAAAAAGAGTGGCCAGTTATTGGCTAGCATAAAGCTCACAAGATTAGAAAGAACAGATAGGGTCAGTTGGCAAATGATGGAGAGGATTGTCAGTAAGCACCATGTAAAAATAATGAAAAATAACCACCAGTGGAGAATAAAAGTTCAAACCTTTTAATTAGTACTTGTTTAGCTGTTTCAACAACAATGGCCTTCATCAGAACTTAACCTTTAACAGGTAAATGAACACTTAAATAGTATTCCACTAAAAATGCCCCATCACATGACCCAATAACAATTAATCAATTTAACAAACTATTCTACTAACTTTTATTATTTTTACAAACAAAATAAACTAAAAACAAGTCTATTTATATTTCTTGCTTTGCTGGTTCCTATTCAGAACCATGTTATAATTTTATGTTACTACTGAGCCCAGGTTCACAATATGTATAAAACAAAATTTTCCATTTCAGTTCCCTAAACTCTAATTCATTCTCTTTATCTCCATTAAAATAGTCTGGAACATGGTCAATAACACTTTAAAGGAATTTCTTAAAAGAACAAAACCCCATAGAATGCTTAGCTAAAACATTATTCCTGTTTTTTTTTTTTATGGCATATTGGTGTTTGGAAATTATTTTTTTTTAAGTTCCCTGTTTGCCTTTTTTATATAGAAAGCATCTCAGGTACAGCACTTGGCAAGGTATACCACGTACCTAGCACTACACGTGGAGTACCCAGGGACTGGATGCGTTTTTTTCCATTCTTAGATTAGAAAAATATGAACATTTGGAAATGTACCTATACTGAGTGTTATATGCAATAATTGAAGGATATTAGTAGCTAGTGACAGGCCAGTCATTGAATATAATGCCCTCTTTGGCATGTATCTGTTCAGACACATGCAACAACTGGAAGGCCCACAGAGGTACCTTACTAAAAAGATACAAGGCCAAAACAATATGTTCTGCATGAACCAATTCAAAGCCCTGTCACTATACTTGGTATCCTACTGACTGCTAAGAGGTGAACTGAGTCTGGCATACAAGGCATCCTCCGACACAATACTGTTGGATTTACTAAACATCAGTAAATCAAATGGCATTAGAAATACCTGGTCTAGGGATCTAAACCTCTTCTGTAACATCAACAGAATAGCTTGGAGGAGTAAGTATATCTTGCAAATGATAATGCTCTTCTCGAACAGACTCTCCCTCCACATAAAACAAAGTTCATCCCTGCCCATATTCAAGCACAATCTTGAATCTGTGGATGGGAATCAGAAAATTTACCCCGGGACTAACCATGTAGTAATAAAGGACAGATGCAGTTCCTAAATACTTTATCCCTTGCATGAGTCACTTCAAATTATGTGTGGTATGATCCCAGCTATTCTCATTAGGGGTGATATATCGTTACTACAATGGGATAGGTAAGGCCAGTCTGTAGTCAAATGTGATAGTTTTATTCAAGCACAAAAAGGGAAACTGGTAGGCTTAAAATGTTCGTCAGTGGCAGCTAGCCTAGTACTTACCTATTTACGTGTGTGTGTGTGTGTGTGTGTGTGTGTGTGTGTGTGTGTGTGTGTGTGTGTGTGTGTGTGTGTGTGTGTGTGTGTGTGTATTCAGGAACATCTAGAGTTTGTTTTTTATGGAACATATAGAATAATAAAGCCATTTCCACACTGTTGAAATCTTGTGTCTTGGGTGAAAGTATGGTACTTTATCATAGTTTATAACCCTTGATCTAGCATAAGGAGAGACCCAGACAACTCACTAACACTGAAGGGATGGGCAATTTTGCCCTAGATGCTAACAAAAAAACCTTCAGAATTTTACCTCTGTTTTTCTACAGGTTCATATCTCCTCATTAGCTCAAAGAAAATGTTGTGTTGAATTTTATTGTCTTGCTTAACCTAAAGGGTCATACTCATGACATAAATATTGATACTGATGTTGTTTACATGATTTATATTCCCTTTTTTCTTTGCAGTTTTGAAAAGCAAGACATTTTTTTCTTAAAGCACAGCATAGCATTTCTCAGAAATATAGTTCTGTTCTTCAGTATACATATACTTATAATTACTCCACCAAAAGTTCACAAGCTCTTCAGATTTAAAATTAAGTTACAGCAATAATAGATGAGATTTATAAAAGATGGTAGTTGCAGCCTTGTTCAAAAAATTGAAAGTGAGCATCTCATTAATATTGCTTGCCTTATAGTATTATGTAGTTGCCATGGTATTGCCACTTTCATGTTGTCCCTCACTTTCTCTTTCATCTTTTCTCTCTGTCTGCTCACACAGAAGCTTCAGCAGCTACAAAATTTTAATACACTAATGGCTGTGGTTGGAGGACTGTGTCACAGCTCCATTTCTAGACTCAAAGAAACAAGCGCTTGTGTCCTGCATGAATTTATTAAGGTCAGTATTTTTACATGTCCATAAGATGAAAAGAAATAATACAAACCTTTTATTATCTAAGAGTTCACAGTGAGAGGTTTTACCTGAACAGGCTGTATCTCACAGTAATCACACAGTAAGATATTCATTTTTATTATCTTCACCAGGCACATTCATTTAGTAACATTTTAAAGGAGTTATAAGCCCAATTCAGTGTGTGGATTATAGCAATTTTAAATGCAGTTCCTAGACATACAAGGTTACTCTGTTCTTTTTGTACTGTAATCTGCCTTTGGGTCATGTAAATTGTATAATGCATACCTGAGCTTGTCAATTGTTGTGCCCAACCCATATTTAAGACAGTTTGATCAAAAAAGACAATTATTTCACTTACAATTATGTATGTGCT
>NC_056729.1:629403739-629471239 GCF_019279795.1 Protopterus annectens | reverse complement strand
CTTTGTGATATTTTTTTATTGTGAAATTTTCCATTTCTGGATATCTTTGCCTGTATTTCTCTTTGAATACCTTTGGGTCTGCCTTCCACTGATTAATTTGGCATTCGCCTTGGCATAAATATTGCACCATATCATATCTTTCTTTCTTTCCCATGTCCATATTTCTTTTTATACTTTTCAAAAATCTCTAGGTTTTGTTGTTTATATTTTCACACTTCCTTAGATGCTTCTTTTTCCAAGCATATCAAAGTTTCTTGGTCTATGTACTGTTTTTCACAAATCTGTTGTATTAACGAGCACACATTTTTATTTGAGGGTTCTGACAGTTTTTCTTGTGAAAGCATTTTTCTTTACTCTAGCTTCTCTCAATCGTTTTCTGTATATTTCTACATGTTTTTTTTTTTGTGGAGATTTTCTCCCCAGCCCTCCGCTGAAAAAGGAGACATACCCAGTCAAACTATCCCAATCAACAAATGTCAAATAAATAAATAAATAAAATCTTGTGTCTAGAAATTCTGGGTTTTTTACATAATAGTAACAATGCATAATTTCTTTCCTATCCTTAATAGTCCATACTATCGTCTTTATGGTTCTTCATTGGCCTATCAGTTTTTGTAATTTTTGTGGACTGCTACTTCCTTCTACAACAGGGGAGCCATCCTCCCCCTGGGCCTGGTCTGGCCCCATTGTAGGAATGTTTCCATATTTTGAGGATTCTACCGGTGCACCTACCAGAACTGGGAAGTTTTTTTATCCTGGGTCTTGTGCAGCCAGCTATCTTTTTTCATTTTTGACCTACTTCTGTCCATGATATATGATATATAAATACAGTCTATATATCAGTGTTGTCTTGGTGAGATTTTGTGAAAAGCAGTGTCCACCTTGTGAAGGTACTCACCAAGACTTCAGGATGAATTAAATTTCAGCAACACTACCCTCCTATGCTTGCTGACTTATTTTTCCATTCAGACCCCATATTTTGTACGATGACTGTTATTCTCCTTAAGGATCTGCATCCAAAATCCCACTTTTTCCTTATTTCTTGAATTACCTCTCCCCCTGGCTTTATCATCCCTTTTCACTTTGAATTGTAGCTTTCTGCTTGTGTTATATTGAAGAGCCTTAACTGTGTAGCTCTAAAATATCCCTTCAAATCAGGTAAAACCAAACTTTGTTGTTGTACTGGGAAGATAAGCTATTCCCACTTGACTGTTGACCTCTTCCTAGATTAAAATCCTTCAAGTCTTTATTAATTACTTTCCACAACTTCTTCTCTGGTTAATAAAAACATGCCTAACCTGTCTATGATACTAAAAGGACTAAAATCATTTTTACCTTGCTATCCATATCCACAGGCAAATGCTCCCATTTTCTCATTATTTGTATAATCTTTTTAGTCTCTTACCACATATCCTTAGTTGCTATAACCTAATCCTTTTTAATACATACTCCTATATATTTCATTTTACCATGTCCCCATAAATATAGACATTGCTGGACCAATTCATCTGTGGGTACATAGTTTATAGCTATAGCCTCTGTCCTATGTTCATTAATTTTATACCCCCCCCCCCAAAGAAAAAAACAGAACTGGCACAGAATGTTCAACAACACTGAGATGTCCTTTTCTAGTTCATTCAGCTGCAAAATAATATAATCTGCAGATAAAGACAACTTTTCTTGAATACCATGCCAATTATAGCCTTTGCCAATGGTTCTAAATATAATGCAAATAACAAACGGGAAAGAAGTCACCCCGTGCCTGGTTCCTCTTTTCAAACAACAAAGAGGAAACCTCCTACTTGCATTTTTGCCTCTGATCCATTATATATCCTCTAACTAACCTTGTTATTGTATCAGGAAAAGCAAATGCTTCCATTGCCCTACTCATAATATCCAGCTTACTCTGTTGAATGCTTTCTCTGTATCAAAACCCACCAACAGTGGTATTTTCTTACATTTTGCTTCCCTCTGGATCATTGTTCTATTAATGTTGTCCAATGGTTGCCCCCCCCCCCTCCAGAAAACCACACCGATCCATATATATCAAATTTGGCATCACTTTTGGCATTTTAGCCATTATAGAAATAAACACTTTATGCTCATGGTTTAAAATTGAAATGGGCCCATATGAAGCTGGATCTGATGGGTCTTCACCATTTTTAGGTATTATAGCCACCCCAGCTTTCTTCCAGGGTATTAGTGCCTTCTCTCCTTTTAAAATACTGTTAAACAAAACCTTCCAGATCTTTATCACTTTCTTACCTCCTAGGTTGTAAACTTCATCCAGAATACTATCTATTAGTGGAGACTTTATTGCAGATTTATTTATACATCACCATTTTTATCTCATCTTCTTCTATCTTAACTGTTAATTGTTGAGCCTCATCTACCTCTAACCTTGGAATATTTAAGTCTTCCATAAATATTTCTGTTTGTGGTTCTTGATTCTTAGCCTTATACAAATGTTATAACATTTCTAATATATGTCTAATACCTCTCCAAGATCTCTGGTTATTTTTCTTATTAGACTCCCTAAGTTTGGTAACACCACTTTCTACTTTCTGTTGCATAAGTTGTTGTACCAAAAGTTCTTGTGCTGTGGTGTTATTATTAAAAACAGTTGGTAAACAGCAATATTTCTGAACTCATGCATATTAGTCAGGTACTCCCTTATTTTCTCTTTATCAGTCTGCAATTGCACCTCTTCTTTTTCTGAGAGATTCCCCTTATTCTGTAATACTTTAACAGTTGTCAGCCCCTCTATGTAAATTATTTTACTTCATAAACAGATCTCTTTATCTTTTATTTCTACCCTATTATCTTCCCTAATAACTTCCAAATAGTTTCCACTCACCATTCCTTAAGTTGCTCTCTTTTTAACAGGTAGATGGAGAAGTGACAGTATCTTATCTTTACTTTATTACCCTGCATTTTTATTTTAGTAATTATCTGTGCATGATCTGAAATAGTTATTGCATGTGTGTCAAAGTTCTCAATTAAATGCACATTCCTGTGAAGTATACTTTCTATCTAGTCTAGCTCAGCTATTGTACCTCGAGGAATAATATGTAAATTCTCTCAAGATTTCCTACTAGTGAATTCACTTCTTTCTTACCAAGTATTTTCATAAATTTCTTCAGAAATATACCTTTTTTTGTTATATTTCCCTTCTATGTCCCCTGGATACATCCTTGTTGTTGCAAATCAAATTCCAGTCCCCATCTAGAAGTAATATTCCCTACTGAAAGTTGATTATTTCTCCCCATTTTTTAGCTCCATAATAGCAGTTTTAGGTGGAATATACATGCCAGTGTATTCCTCATCCCTTACCAGAAGCCCCTTAATACCACAAATCTGCCATTATCTTTTTTCTCTTCTATCACTATTGGAGCTCCTCTAGTAACTAATATAAATAATGCTCTTTTCCTTTGTCCCTGATATTCTGCTGAATATCCATTCTTAAATCCCTTTTTATCAAATTCTCATACTCATTTCTTTATAAATGTTTCTCCTGCAGCACTACTATTTGTGCCTCGCATTTCTTAATATAATTAAATATCCTTTCCTTTTATCTGTACCTGTGAGACTATTCATATTCCAATATAATATGGAAAGTATCATTATAAGAATTCTTTATTCCCACCTGTTATATATGACAGCTTTTTTTAAAGTCTATTTCTAGCTTTTGTGATACATGCACTCACTAATGCTTGGCAAGCTAATCCCTTATACATTTTTTTCTTATCAAGAACATTGGAATCTATGCCACATTTTACAAGACCCTCCAAAAAATGCACAGCCCAGAACACCCTCATAACCTGTTAACTTAATACAAACAGACAACTATGTACATCTTCAAATAATGTAGTTAAATGTTCCTAACAGAAACATTTGTCCCATATAGATAGCTATTAACATAGATATTAATTAACCTGAAATTCAGGTTATCCATGCTAAAACACATTTTACTGCCTGTGCTTCTACTTAAACTAATTGGTATCTGTTCTTTTTTTTTTCTTTATTCCCTCCCAGTGCGAAAATAGCATACTTGTTTTCAGAAAACATTAACTTTTAGACTTGAAGACTTGAAGAAACCAGTGTTCTGTCTTTTATTGCCTATTGTCAAGCTTGCCTTCATGGAACTATATGAGAAAAAATATATAGTCCTTTGCTGCAGCCTGCAAGACAAGTTGAAACATTTACTACTAAAGAAAAACTATATATATTATATTCAATGTTCTCATATTTACTTGTTTCCACTTAAAAAATTATTAGATTAAGCAAGGGTTTTTAATCCAGACATTCACCTATGCAAAAGTAAGAGAAAACATAACAGCTCTACATATATTAAAATCAACATACTTTTGTACCCCATCCCTCACCTCAAAAGCCCAGGATTACAGCCTATTAACTAAAACATGATGTTTAGCTTTTCTTTTCTTTCTGCATTGCAATGCCCACATTTATAATAACAAAAAGAAGAAAGAATAGAAGAGAAAAAAGCATATATTTAGTATAGTAACAATCACATACAAAAACAAATAAAATACTTTACTATAAGACACGCAATTTATATTGTGAAAAAGATTCGTAGAAATACTGTTAAAAACAGAAATTGTTTTACTTAATTACTTCCTCTTCCCATCCCTTCAGTGTTCTTCCAAACATTAATGGCATGAAGTGAGACAAATGCTTTTCAGTTCCCAACAAGTTTAACAAAGTCAACAAAAGTACACTCTTTCCATTTATCCTTATACAGCCATATTTCACAAATGTGATTAGTGATTAAATACAAGACTGCAAAACATCAATTTCCATGTTGCTGGTCTTCTTCCTCTTCATCTCCATCTCCCAATTCCAGAATCCAGTTCAGTTCCACAGTGCTCCTAATTCTTTTGGTCAACTCATCTGAATCTCAAGCATTTTCCTTTGGAACAGTGGAAAAGTCTGTTTGTGTGCTTTATTATCAGAAATGAGAAGCAGAGTCACCTTCTGTTTGATGGCTCATTTTTTGTAGGGCAAACTTTTGTAATTGCTCCTTAGCCTGTTCTGCATTAAAATGACTTGATCCTCCAGGAAAATATATTCTGAACACAGCTGGATTCAGCAGCTTGAATATCAAATCTGCCTCTCAACATTCCCTGATTACTGGAATAAATTTGTTCAGAGAATAATCATTTTCCACAATTTCTCTACTATCTTCAACTTTTAATATATTGTCCTTTTGCCACAGTTTTGTCAGGATCAACTCTTTCTGCTACTAAGTTTGCGTTTACTTTTACAGGTCTTGGATGCTTTCCCATGGGCAGATTTGTGGGATACACATGGTGTACTCTTTCAATTAGCAGTTCCTGCTGTAGAATTATAGTCAGTTGCTTATTTGTGCCCTTATAAAATTAGTACAGTCTGTTCCTTGTAATTTCTCTAGTACAGCAGAAAATCTCAGATTTTCCCTATTTGCCATGTCCTCTAATTTTGCCATTTTTTGAAACATCTCTTCTTAGGCAGTCATACTCAGTCAGCCAGCCTTTTATTCATTTCAGCCTCTGATTTTTGTAGTTTTATCAGCTCATCTCAATATCTGTTTGATGTTGCTTCCATTTTTCCAGACTTTTGTTATTTGAGTTGATATACTCCTTCAGTGTTTTATTTATTTTAATCAGCTCTGAGCACATTTGACTTATTTTTTCTCTAGATTACTGGAACCCATATCTTGCACCAAAGCTGGAGCTTGAACTGCATTTTGCTGATGAGCTGCAAGATTCTTCCTAGTCAGTGTGCTTTCTCTTCAGTTTTTCTAGTTGATATTTTTCAGGCTCTCACATTCTTTATGCTGGCATCCAGGCAGTGTACTTACTAGCCAGTAACTTAATTTTACTCAAGATGACAATATAATCGGCTGTTTCGCAGTTTGTTTTCACACTGAGAGAGCTGAAGTTAAGCTATTGATCAGTATATACAGCAATCATGGAAGTTTGTTTGTTTCTTATTCTTGAGTTAAGAAGTTGAGAGAGCAGGAGAGAGTTGCAGTAGGCTGCATAGTATGATTTTGATAGCACAGGGCTGACACACATTTCTAGGCCATTATTTCTGACTTTATTCATTCACTTGATCTCAAGCAGATATCTGAGGTGGACCATTATACAAGTATGTATAATAGGGTGTGTGTGTGTGACTGCATACACACACTTTCAAAGGGTATGGGTCTCAGCCATCCCTATTTTTCCCCTCATATTTAGCATTTGTTACTCAAAATGTTTGGCTTTCTGGTAAAGTACTGTGAACTGCAGTCACTAAATAGTGACAAATGTGAATATCAGACTTCATTCTTAGTTTTCTCCACAGTGGATATAATTCTGCCTGTTGTCAGGGAGTTGTCTGGTCCCTTCAATGATGGCAAGCATCTCTTAGCACAGTCACAGGTTATGGTGTTAGTGGAAGACATAGGTAATGGGATGGCCATATCCTCAATCTCTTCCACAGACACAGCTCTCTTACTGTGCAACCCTCTTGTTCCTGGAATGTTGAAGTAGGGCATAATATGACAGACACATCAGCACATGGAATGCTCTCTTCTCCAGAGAGAGAGATTTATCCTTGATAGTTGTCAGTTCCACTGAACATGAGGATGGGTAGCAAGGGTCAATGTACTGGTGGCTGACAATGTCAAGGGTACTGCCTTCCCCCCTCCTGATCTGAGTTCCTCTATGGTCACGACTCAGTGTTTGTGAACAGCCATTATATAGGGACATGCAAAGACAAGTGCAGATGTTGCCTAGCTGGATGGTGTTCCACACAGTCTGTGTGAGAACCTCTGGGATGGCCTAGCCCATTTATGTAGCATTAAGGAAAGCTGGCTTAAGAAATCTGTATACTGCAGCTGCCCTTGTGTGGCAACCTATCATGGCCAACTCCCTTCTCATAGCTAGTCCACCTCCACTTCAGGTAAGGAAGCCCACCTCAGGAGGGGGAGTGAACAGTCTGGGTCCCATAGTACCAACAGTTCTAACAGTCTGGGTCCCATAGTACCAACAGCTCTAAATCTAAATCAAGTGTTGTGGGTACTGTGGAATACTATGAAAACAGACAGAAACAGGGTGTTTCTGCTGCACCACCCATAGCACTAATGCCATTCTTGCTCATGTAGCACTCTATCCTCTGCATGTACCATGGGTTATGCCTGTGAACTTCCTCAGAGAGGATGACCCTATGGATGGGGATGTACAAGGATGGTGTGTATATCTCTTGTGGCTGCCCTAGACCTACCCAGTGGACACCAGCAACATTTTTCATCTTCTACTGCAGCTGTGTCCATGCACACCCACACATACCCATCCACACCAACCACCCCGGCTCAAGCACAGTAGCGAAGACACCATCCCCTTCCTGAGCAGTCTTTCTGGCTTCCCATGCCCACCTATCCAAGGGACACACACACAGCATTAACTGACAACCCTACTCCCACCCACACACTTTGCTAATTGTTAACGACTGTCACTGTAACCCTAGCTACCTGTGTATATGATGACAATTGTGCCCTGCCCTCAGTAATCTACCTGGGAAGCTCATGTCTGATGCACAGTTGGCCAGTCCATACAAGATAGCATGGTGGTATTATTGCATGTATTAGTGTTGCTATTATATGTTATACTTACTGTGGCTCACAGCTGTTAAACAGACACTACCTCTTTTTTTATACAAGAATCATCTTTACTAAATTATCATGTATGACATAGACCATGTGACAATTATAAACAGACATTACCTCTTAACCAATATACTGTATCAGCCTCTGACTTGCATGGTCATCCCCTGTGGCTGGCTTCTCCATGGTCTTCTTCTCATGTACCTTCTCCACTGATGACTTGAAGACTTTCTCCTCCCAAATTTCTCTCCCTGTTGTATCTGTTTGCTTATCAACATATTTGTAACAGTGCACACATACACTGCAAATGTTTTACTGCGTGTTTTAGGGTCACAATGCAGGGACCACCAGACACATCTAAATAGAGGAGGTAGGCCTTAAGCAGTCTAAACACATGTTCAATAATAATTCAAGGTAATGACAGGACTGTGTTGCATGCACTCTCTCAGAATCATAACCATGTTGCCTGGCTCCCTGTACAGTTCCCTAATCTGGTGCCCCACTTGAAGTCTAAACTGAGAACCAAAAACAAAAGTTTTTTTCCAAGTTAAGGAACAAAAAACAAAATCTTGTCCAAGTTGCTTCACATGTAACAAGTAACTTGTTTCAGTTATAATACCACACAGGTAACACTTTGGCACTTCATAAATGACCACATATAGAAAATCGGCGTTCATTTCTGATTGCCAGTCCTTCACTACAATTCTACTGGAATTTACTGATCATGTCCCATAACATCTTGCATGTAGGGTAGCCACCCCCTTGAACCTGCCATAGCTACTCCTCTGCATTCTCTACCATGGCCTGCGGGTTTAGCATCACCAGTAAGACAGTCTGATAGAAGAATCTTCCTGCACAAACTGTTGATGTGTGTGTCATATGTGGGAATCTTTGGCAAGGCTTGTTTACCCTGCTGGAAAATTGCATATTTTACCCTGTGCATTGCAGACCACTTGGCAGCTAATGGGGTGGAATCCCTTATGGATAATGTATAATTTTCCATGTTCCCCAGGTGGGACCCTTATTGCAATGTGGGTACAGTCAATAGCTAAAAAAACACAAAATCTTGTAGAAACAGAATCCAAACAAAACTCCGATGTCACCACAGGTTAAAATTTATTAGGAAGCTTTCAGGTCTACACCCTTCATCAGCACATAATCAGACTAACATTCTCCACATTTAAATAGGACAAATTCAGTCACATGATAAGCCAGCCATACAAAAACACAATACTAACACCGTATTTGCATAGAAAACATATAAAAAACATATGTATATAGAATATATAAGAAACAGCATCTATAAAAAGAATACATTCAAAAAAATCCCTAAAAAATATACATATAACATAAGGTCACAAAATCTCCTTACAAAATGATATATAATACAAGGATATATTTTGCAAAAATACATCATAAGCTTTCTTTTTGTCGCTTAATTAAAACAGGTTTCAAACTAACAGTGCTGTTCAAGCCGGGTGGTTTATCAGCTTGCAACCGGACTATCCATTCATATTCTCTTAGCTGTAAATAATTATCAATATCACCATCCCTAATTCCTAATGTTAATACAGAGACAGCCCTAAACTTAAAACTATGTGCAGGGAAGTCCAGTATATGCCTAAACAGCCCATTAGTTTCAACCTTTCTTCTTATTTCAGACTTGTGTTCTATTAATCTACTTTTTAACTTCCTTGTAGTTTTTCCTACATAAAATACATTACATTGTGAGCAAGTTGTTAAATAAACTAAATTAGTTGTATTACAGTCAATCTACAATGAAAAGTGAAACATTCTTTAGATACAGGTTGCTGATAATCTCCTGTTGTTTAAAAAATATCAGCACAACATGTGCAGTTCAGGCATTTATATGTACCTGCTTTGGCCCATACCATTGCTGTCTCATTATTAAAATCCTTAAAACACAGCGTCTGTTTCATTGTCTGACCATTCCTAAAACAGAAGTTAGGTTTAAAACCTATAATCTCTTTCAATTCAGACTGGGCCATTAATATAACCCAATACTTCTCTATAATTTTACAAACTTCCTTGGTGTTATTATTATAAGTAGTAATGAACCTTACAATATTATCTTTCTTTAGTAATCTTTCTCCCTGACCTACTAACACAGGATCTAAGCGCCCATTAGTCAAGGAACCAAAGACGGGTTTGTAAACATCATTAGGCCCTCTCTGGACTTCATCATAAACTGCATCTATATTCGATAAAAGATAACCATTCTTGACAAACTCACCCCCTCATCTTACTTATTTGCTCTAGGAATCTGTCATCGTCTGTAGTAAGCCTACTAACTCTAATTAGCTGTGATTTCAGAATCCCTTTATAAACATATGATGGATGCATACTATTCATTTTCAAATATCGTGCAGCGAACACTTCCTTCCTATAAACCATTGTTTGTAACCTACCCTTATCCTTATAAATATTAACATCTAAAAAGACTATTTCTTGCTCTGAACAATTCATCTTAAATTCGAGGAAGTCTGTAGTTACATTCAAATAACTCATAAAGCTTTGTAATTCACACAGTGTCCCTGTCCATGCGAAAAAACAGTCATCAACAAATCTACAGTAACAACCTATAAAGTGTCTATATTCATTACTTTCATTTAGCACAAACTCTTTTTCCCAGACATAAAGTACAAGATTTGCAAATGTATTGGCCACAGATGTCCCCATGGCCACTCCCGTTAGCTGTTGGTATGGAATTCCATCAAATATAAAAAATTTTTAGTTAACACCAATTCCAATAAGAAACAGATATTTTCTATCTCTCTTGGTAACAGCGTTGATTCTATCATTAATAGTCTCCTAATGGCTTCAATGCCATAATTTATCGGAATAACGTTAAACAAGGAGACAATATCTAGTGTAACTAATAAAAAATCTCCATTATCCTCTGCTCTTTCCTTATACCATATATCAAGTTTCTCCAAAAAATGCAAGGTATCTTTCAATATTGTCTCACATTTAAACAAATATTTCGCTAAAACTTTTTGTAGATACTTAGAAATTGGCTCTGTGACCCGCCCCTTACCTGAGACAATAGGTCTCAGAGGTGGGTCAACCATAGATTTATGAATTTTTGGTAAGCCATAGATTTGAGGTATCTTGGGGTATGAAACAGTGAAGTACGAAAATAAATCCAAGGAGATATCTTGTGTTAGCTGCATTTCATAAATAGCCATATTGACTTGCGAAACATGATTTTTAACTTCCAAAAAAGTTAACTTCTTAAGAATTTTATCATCAGACAAAAAATCATTAAACCTAGACATATACCAAATTTTGTCCATCACTACTGTTGCCCCTCCCTTATCATCTTGTTTTATTATTATATTTTTATCTACCTTTAACTGCCGAAGCATTTGATATTCATTATATGGTAAGTTATAATTAACCTTCCTAACTTTCTTATTCTTCTTCTTATCCAAATATAATTTTCTAAGCTCTAACTCTACAATATCCGAGAAGGCTACAATAACTGGAGACAACTGAGGAATAAAAGTACTTAGCTTCTTTGAAGTTGAAAACGAAACATTAGTTGTCTTAAACATTAATTTTAACATCAAACTTCTTGCAAACATTTTTAAATCTGTTAACACATCTACTATAGTATTACTAAATGAAGGAATGAATTTCATTCCATTAGCCAAGAGTTTATAATGACTGTCAGTTAACCTCACATTTGAAATATTAGCAGTACCTTCTATCAAATAATCCTGAGCTCTTAGCGACGAGCTACTTTGCTGGACATTTTGGGGCTGTCGCTCTTCCTCTTCGTAGCTAAAGTTGATTGCTGCATCATTTTCAATACAGTCTCTGACTGTTTCTTCTGCTGTAACGGCACCTTCTCCGGTTTTTGTAGTCTGAAGGGTAAAAAAGATGAAATCACAACTTGTTTCCGCTTCTCCTTCATCGCCGACCCTATCGGTGTTACTTGTAGCAACTTACCAGTTCCATCAGCTGTAACATCAGCTGTAGTGGGCTCAATAATAATCATGTCCTTTTCCGCTCTGCTGGTACTCTGCTCACGCTGTTCAGTCTGTCTAACCAAAGCGGAAGCAGAATCCTGCATGCACAACGTATGTTCCTCATGGTTGGTTACGCCCTCTGCTGGTACCGGCGGGAATTAAAAGTCGTCAAGCTGGTCCAACGTACCTACACGAGATCTTCCTACCTTAAAGTTGGCCTTTTTAGTTGTATTCTGGAAAGGCAGTTTCTTAAAATCAGGTTTAGGCCACGAGAATATACGTCCGTTTTCAAAGTCATTTATATCTCGCTGGAGCTTACGTTTTTTCTGAAATTCCAGCTTGCTATCTAGAACTTGCACTCTGCTGATAAAAGCTTGATACTGTTCATTTAAAAAATCAGTATCAAGCAATTTCATCACATCTCTCTCCATCATTTCTATTTGTTCCATTAAAGTATTTTCAACTCCTTCAAAGTAGTTGTTCATCAGCTTCATATAATTCATGCTTAGTTCTAGATTTAGCTGTTGCCACTGCACCAAAAGCTCCTGATAAGTATTGCCATACAAGGGCATCTTGAGAATACGTAACCCCCGTGGCACAATACCTAAATCTAGATAGGCAACAAAACTAAGCCTCTACCATTGCAGATGCTTATAACTTTGAACCTTCTTTTCTAAAGCAAACATTAACTTATTAAATTCATTCAAGTCTCTGCTGGTATCATTACTCCTCACTGGTTCAACAGCATTTACTTGCATCAACGGATTGGAAGACTTAATTAGCAGTCTCTTAATTGTCAAACTCATACTTATCAGCAAAAGAGTTGAAAAAAGTTCTTTCTTAGGCAGCTGGCTTAAAGTCCTCTTGCAACACTACAGTGGCACCCAAAACTCAAAGTTCCACAGCAAAAAAACACAAAATCTTGTAGAAACAGAATCCAAACAAATCCTGTGGTGACATCGGACATCTATCAGCATGGCACATCTTGACTTGACAATATTTGCCCACTCTTCTTTGCAAAAGTGCTCCAAAAATATCAGATTGTGAGGGCATCTGTTGTGCACAGCCCTCTTCAGGTGATCCCTCATATTTTCTATTGGATTTAGGTCTGGGCTCTGGCTGGGCCATTCCAAAACTTAAATTTTCTTCTGATGAAGCCATTCTTTTGTTGATTTGGATGAATGCTTGGGATCACTGTAATGTTGAAAGGTGAAATTCCTCTTCATCTTCAGCTTTCTAGCAGACGCCTGAAGGTTTTGGTCCAAAAGTGACTGGTATTTGGAACTGTTCATAATTCTTACCACCTTGACTAAAGCCCCATTTCCAGCTGAAGAAAAGCAACCCCAAAGCATAATACTGCCACCACCATGCTTCACCTTGGCGGTGGTGCTCTTTTGGTGATGCACAGTGTTGTTTTTGTGCCAAACATATCTTTTTGGAACTGTGGCCAAAAAGTTCAACCTTGGTCTCATCAGACTGTAACACATTTTCTCACATGCTTTTGAGACTTGATGTATTGTTTTGCAAATTTTAGCTGGGCCTGGATGTTTTTCTGTGTAAGAAAAGGCTTCCATCTTGCAACCCTACCCCATAGGCCAGACATATGGAGAATACGTGAGATTGTTGTCACATGTAGTACACAACCAGTACTTGCCAGAAATTCCTGTAGCTCCTTCAGTGTTGCTGTAGGTCTCTTGGCACGCTCCCTGACCAGTTTTCATCTTGTCTTTTCATCAGTTTTGGAGGGATGTCCAGTTCTTTGCAACATCACTGTTGTCCTATATTTTCTCCACTTTTTGATGACTGTCTTCACTGTGTTCCATGGTATATCCAATGCTGTGGAATTTTTTTTGTACCCTTCTCCTGACTGATACCTTTCAACAACGAGATCCCTTTGATGCTTTGTAAGCTGTCTGCGAACCATAGCGTTTGCTGTAGCAGACAACTGAGTAAATGTCAGGAAAATCCTACTAGGACAGCTGAACATTATTTGGGGTTAATCAGAGTCTCTTTAATTGATGCCAGGTGTGTACCCAAGAAGACTGAATTCTGTAATTAAAGCAAAAGGTGCTTCAACAGAGTATCAGTTTAAGGGTATGCACACTTATGCAACCAGCTTATTGTATGTTTTTTATTTTTTATAGTTTCCCCCAACAGATTTGCTTGTTTTTCCATTGAATTGTACAGGTTATAGGTCACATTAAAGGTGAGAAAAGTTTTGAAATAATTTATTGTGGTCTCATTTTTTTATATCACAAACATCTGGCATTTTAACAGGGGTGTGTACACTTTTTATATCCTCTCTCTCTCTCTCTATATATATATATATATATATATATATGTGTGTGTGTGTGTGTGTGTCACACGTGTGCTTGGTCGTATTTACACAGCAGAAAGTTGATATCCTACAAAGGACTGGTTCTCCATCTTATGCCATGATAGGCTCATTGTGTCTCTCTTCCTTGAACAGGTAAAACAGATATTGAAGAATAAATGAATATTTAACTGCTAGAAATGGTTAAAGTGGTATTACTGTATGCATGCAGGAATGAACATTGGTGGACAAGGACATATGGGCTAAAAACCCTTTTTTAGCAGGAGCCAATGGAGAAAAGCTCCATACAGAAGTGTGGCAAATATGATACACAAGAAAAGATCTATATAGCAATGAAAATTAGTTGAAAGGAGCAGATACATTTACAAATACAGTATAAAGAGTAGCGCGCAAGTACCCTGGTTCTCTGGAACAGAGAGATGGAGTCTTAACTGCGATCAAGGTGAGCATGGTTGCATCAGTGACACCAGCACTGGAGAAGCCAGGCAGGGAAAGATAAGAGTGAAGGGACACAGCCTGCTTGTCTGTATATACTCAGGGAAACATTAAGTGGTGCAGTCTCACTGGTGGAGACTGGAGGCCCCACTGTTCATGCTGCAAGAGGAAGGGCAGGAAGGGCAAGGCCACTTAAAAGGATATTCCTTATGGAGGTGAGGGGATTTCTACCATAGATAGCGCATTGTATGCCTCTCCCCAGTGCCTAGCTAGGCGTGGAACTTGATGCCTGGCAGAAAACAAAGAAAATATAAACCACCCTTGAGGGCCATATAGATTATGACCCCTTCTGGTTGACCCTTGGCCTAGTAATAGTGAAAGACTGGGGTCAACTGGCCATGAAGGGACCAGGGCTGGCCTTAGGTAAATGGGCACTCTAAGGGAAAAGGTTCCATTATGCCCCATCTGCTGATGACCCTATTCTGGCCTACTCACATCATCTAGTTTACTTTTTTCCTTCCTTTTTCTCACAGTTTGTGTTATCCCTTTAGTTTTTCCCCCTACAGTTATTCATTCATTCATTCAACATGTACTATCTTGGCAAGACTGTACTCTTATAACTGTGAAGGAAATAACTGCATTATGTTGGGGGGGCACAAGGCCCTCAGTAGTCATGATGGTTCAAGATGCTCTGAACTACATTTTAGACTAACAACCTTTTCATCCATTGATGGCCTGAACAAAAAAAAAAACATGATCAAGGAAAGAAATGTAGACTTACTCTTCAACTTTGTTTTTTTTCCCTGCATCCTTTCAGCATTGATGTGGAAATAACTATATTAAGCTGGTGAGGAGGGGTCCGGGAGTGCTAGTCTCTCAGAAGCCACAAGGTTTCTACATGCTCTGAGATGCTTTTTAGAGCCTTTTAAACAACCTTTGTATCTGACAATGGTCTGAACAAAGTCTTACTCTTCAACTTTTCCTTTTACTGGATCCTACCAACACACCTTAACTGACCAAAACTACACTGTAATAACTAAGTAAAGTTAGGGGTATGGGGCTGCTAGACACACAGAAGCCATGGGGTTATAGATGCTATGAGCTACATTTTAGAGGGTTTTCCCAACCTTTTGATCCAATAATGGCCTGAAAAAAAATCATTCACAAGGACAATAAATTTAATCTTACTTTTTTATTTATGTTCATAGGTGTATACCACACTAATGACCACTTGGACCAAGCCCAGCCATGCATTGCAAATGCATTCCACAAGTTTTTTGAGCCTTTTTAAGGAGTATATGTAAGCTAGGCTATAATTTACAGACTGCCTCTGTCCGGTAGAGACAGTGGTGCTAAACCTGCGGTGACTTTTCAATTTCCCATCCACTGGTCTAGGTTACGCTTGATGGGAAGCCTGTTTTAAGGGAGTGAAAACTTTCTGTGACAAATACCTGTCCTTCAAACATGTCCTATTTAAGCTATTAACAAAGTTTAAGTCCCTAGATCAAGTAGTTCTGATACTGCTGGTTTTGTGGATGTTCAAAATGTCCGTCAGAGTGGGATCCAAGGGTGCCTTGTATGCCAGGCACAGATAGCCTTTCAAAAGTCTGTAGGAAACAGAGTACAGAGCTAGGTCTTTGATGCAGTCTGCATAGGACATGTTGTTTACACCCTGTATTCTTTTTTGTGAGGAACTTCTGTGGATGATCCAGTTGCTGTCTGTGCCAGGTCAGATACATAGTGAAGGGAGTGTTGTACTCAATGATGGGTCTAATGAGAGCCGAATACAGAGGAATGATGGCCTCCTTGGACCTAGATGCCACGCCCATGCTTATAAGTTGGACAACATAGAATAATTCCATTACCACCCAAGACACATGTTGATCAAAGGTCAGGGTACTATCCACATGCATCCCCAAATCCCTGACTAGTGAGTCCACTGTTAGGGGTATGTTATCCATGAAATAGCTTCCTAGGGTGGACAACTTCCCAAAAGGTATTATTATTATTATTATTATTATTATGCATTTCTTGGGATTGAGTTTTAAGTCATGGCTTTGACACCAGTCATCTGTCCGTGTTAGTCCTTCATGTAGGAGTTAATGTTTTGGGGGGATTCTATGACTACTCCTAGTTTGCAATAATTTGCAAACATGGTTAGCCAGAGGCCTTTGACATTGGCTTTGACTTCTGAGACGTAAAGGCCAAAAAGGAGCAGGCCCAGGGCAGAGACCTCAGGAACTCTGTTAGCGAACAGCCTCTTTGTGGAAGTGGTCTCCCCTAGCCTAACTTCCAGGGTCTTATCTGAGAGACAGCTGTTTATTAAGCACGTAGCATAGGGGTTAATCCCTAATTCCATGAGTTTGTTTACAATGCCTAAGAGGGGTATTGTATCAAATGCCTTGACCCAGTCAAGGTAAGCAGTATGCACCATTCTGACCTATTCATTGTCTTGGTGACCTTTTCAATAAAGTTCACAAGGTAGAGTAAGCATGATAATCTGTACATTGTAATGAATGTTTGTACAAGTCATTTTTTACATTCTTTATTCTAATATCATAGAAGTGTTTGTAGATCCTTTTTCTAAGAGCACGCTCAGTCCTCCCTATGTAAAATTCTGGACAGTTGTCGCATTTTGCTAAGTAAACCACCCATTTAGAATTGCCAGTCCATTAACAAAACAAGATCTTAGTCAGCGTACAATTGCTTAGTATTAAACTAATATTAATTAAAATATAGGGAGCATTGTGGAAAAGTACCACATCTTTTAGTACCGCCATTGGTTGTATAATTATTGATAACATTTGGGGGTCTTTCTAGAAATGACTGTTGGTTTCTCCCAACTTTATAAACAAATAATGGTTGTTCACCCAAATTCTTATAAACATCTTTATTAGTCTTAAAAATATTCCAGTTGTTCTTAACAGTAGATACTTCCCAGGATTCATTATATTTTAGGGTGAAAGCTCTACAATAAGAGTTGGAATGCTTAACATTATTGGTGGGTATGGCACCAGAGATAGAACTACACTCTAATAGGGGTTTAAACATACCTGTCCTCTGTTGACATTCATTAATAATTTTATTAAAGGTCTAGGAGAACCTCTTTCCTAAAATATCATTCTCAGTTTATCCCACTCAATAAACAAATTTTCATCAGATATCATACAGGCCAGTCTAATAAACTGACCCCTTAAAATACACACTTTCTGCTTATATAGATGGTGACTTTTAAAATGTAAATATAAATTACTATAAGTGGGTTTTCTGTAAATGTTTTAAAAAATTGTCATCCTTTATACAAATTGTGGTACCTAAGTAATTAACAGATGACCTATTGGAAAAGTAGGTGATCTTAAGAAAATCAGTAGTGTTATTTAGATAAATAAATGTTTCAACTAACTCTTCACCTCTCTTCCATAAAATAAAAATTGCATCTAAGAAACACAGAAACAATATACAATGTTGGAGGTACATATAATTATTGAAAATGTTATTCATCTCCCAATTATATGACACTAGGTTTGCGAAGGTTGAGGCACATGCTGCTGCCATTGCCAATCCCCAAACCTGTTTGCAGTATTCCCCTTCAAAGAGTAAAAATTATTTTCCAACACTAAACTCATAAATTCAATAAAAAGTCTAATGTAAATGCCAGTTAGAAAGTCATAACCCAAAAGAACTTAGCTATTTTTTAAGAACCCTGGTTTCACTTTTATTGGAATTTGGTCATTTCCTTGGATGTTGTGCATCCCTTCTGACCTGCTCAGACTGCACATTCCCAGGTTACAAGAATATTAAAGAAATAATGACATTCTCTCTAGCTCGCCACACAGTACAGCAATCTTCTGTGTAAACCTATGAATAGAGCTGGTTTTAGACTAAGTGGGCTTCGGGGCAAAGATGACTATTAATCCTATGTCAAAATCCATTTATACAGCTTTGGTATGTAGAGGTCATCAGTCTTCAGAAGATCTGAAGGTCTATGTATTCTGTAATGCATTTTAACCCTTATTTTGGGGGGGCAATGACCTTTAAACTGAGCAAGTGACAAGAGTGTAAGTTACTTTCATCCAGACAACTCCCACCAAGCAGTTATAGCCACTTCTCTGTACAATTCAGACATCTGATTGTCTTAAAAGAGGATGGCTGTGTAATGTATTTCGTCTTTTTACAAACAGTTGCCTTGCATCAAAATATTGTATATTTTCTCACATAATCAGATTAGTCCTGCAAAGCCAAAATAAAAAGCAAACAGCAGCAGGCATGCAAGTCATTTTCCTCCACAGAAGACTGCAGCAGCAATTATACCTACTCTGTCAGTGCATGTCAAGTGTCCAGTTAAGTAGCCTGTCTTACGTCTCACAAATGCACAGCAGTCCTTGCAAAGTAGATAGTGACTGTTTAACCTGGGCAAACAAGAAGAGAGTCAGTTACACCCATCCAACCAACCCCAACTTCAACCCCACTTTGAAGATATAGCCATGACATAAAGTTAGTCTTTAAAGGCATGTTGCAGTGGCACTAGACTGTATCAAGCCATTTTCTGCTTGCATTGTGTTTTTTGTGATTTTATTATTTTTATCAATGGTTTACAATAGTTATAGCCACGCAGTCCGATGGCTGTATAATATTATTTCATCTCCATGGTCCACACAAAAGAGTTGCCACTCCAAGTTGTGCCACATAAATCACAATATCAAAAATATCTTGTCAGTCACTGCCAGCATCATTGTAAACATAATAACACTTCTCACCAGGCAATTCCTTTCATCTTAACTATCCAGAATTCTGCAGAATGTTCCTGATTTTTTATCTTATAGTTTTGACCTCTGTCCATCATATTTTTTTATTTTGTGGTAAATTGCTGACTATTACAGTTAGTCAGTAAAGGCAGACATTAGATATTTAAAGTTCTTGTTACAAAACTCCTTCAGGCATCTTCGTGCCTATATTTGAATCTTTCTTCTCCATGACCTTGCAACTTTCAAGTTTAACATGACATGACTTGAATGTTAAATCAACTAGAGCCCTCCCAGAGTGCGTACTGTGCCAAAGGCACATTGTCTTTCAGCAGGGATGCTTTATTTATTTCTTACTAAAGAGTGCAGGGGTGCATCTTAACCCTAAGACTAATGCTGCCCCTTCCCCCAACCCTAATCCTACACCTTAGTGTCATTAAAACCTTTCCGTAACACTGCCACTACACAAGACAGACTCAGACACACAAACAACACTACATCTATCCCCTAATGTAATCCTTAGCCTAAAATATACAAACTCATGCACTAACAAACAACATCCATCCATCAATCATCCCTGACCCTAACCTTAAGTCTCTCACACACACACACACACACACACACACACACACACACACACACACACACACACACACACACACACACACACACAGTCACCCCCCAACCCCATTTACCTGTATCGAAATTCCATACCATCGACATACCAACCATTTGGCCATCCATACCATTGACATTAAATTACACTCCTGTGTTTGTCAGACAAATGTACATTTGGTAAAATGTAGGGGACCTGTATATATATTTTCCACTGCTGTTAATCTAACCCATCTTGGACTGAAGTCAACTTCAGTTTATCACAGTAACATATTCCACTTACAATCCCCATCTAAACTGTTAAGCCCTTCCTAAAAGGTATAATCTAAAAGAAACCTTTCTCTAACATATTACAGTTCATCCATCCATTGTGGTGTATAAGTGAAGCAGATAGTTATCATCTATCCCCTCCAGTATTCCTTGACAAGGGAAAAGTAGTCATTAGGGTCACTGGAGGATTCATCTATTTGTAACTGAAATGTCTTAGAAATTAGTAAAACTACTTTTCTTCTTGCTCTCTGAGTATTTGCTGCTGCTTCTACCCTAAAGCTGACTCTCACTAAGTCTTCATGCTCATGCTTATTCATATTCATCTCCTATAAGCTATTTGTATCAGGATATAGCTTTCTAATATGTATACTTTCTTTCGTTCACTTTAACAATGCACTCACTTTTCAAGAGTATAATTTTAAATCTATATCTAGTATGAACAAAAAAATAGCACTTCCTCCAAACTTTTACCAGTAAAATCCCTGAACCACTTCTGTCTTTCTTCATTCATGAATATTGTTTCCTCTTCAATGCTCTACTGAAAATATTGTATTTCCTCATCCATTTCAGGACTATGTCCATAGTGCTCCCCTCCACAGAGTCCCCTACAAGACCACTGTGCTTCAATAATTCACTGTTAACTTTACTTCATCAAAAAAAAAAAAAACTACAAAGAGTAGAAACCCATACTAAAGTCCTGAAATTCGTCCTCCCAAGAACATTCTACCTTTAAACATATTCAAAATTGAGCTCAGAAACTGAAACCCTCCCCCAAAATCCAAATTTCTCATCATAGCAAAACCATAATTTAATAGTCTATTCTTTAATTAATGCTTCTCCCATCGCGGAGGCTGGAGCCTCTTTACAGATGTTACAGGTCGGTCTTATTACATCAATTTTCATGTTATAAGGTTTCAACATAACCTCTTGGGACATGAATAAGAAACTCCAAGACAGGCAGAGACCCAAGTTATGTCTTCTGTTCTCCACATTTGCTCTGTTATTTGTCAGTTATTTCATAGGCTACACCCATTGCCCAACATACTTTTGTCCCTCCCCAATATGTGTGTACGCATGCATGTGTATATATATATATATATATATATATATATATATATATATATATATATATATATATATATATATCAAAGATAAAACAATATTTTTGTTTTGTCAATGCTTCCCCATAAAGTCTTAATAATTAAACATCTCCCAGGTAACATGAATAACTTTTGCAGCAAGTCAGCCTGCTTTTAGGTTTCCATTATCAAGAATAACACAAAAATATTGTTGGAGATAAATAAAATGACATCCAGCTCTGTTAAAACATTTGACTGCTATTTGCTGCAGTATTAATGTTCTCCCAAACCCTAAAAGCACCATTCACTTTAACTCACTAACTCCAGTTAATAAATGTACCCCAAACAATAAGATACCTTTACCCGCAGTCCTAAAAGCACATTTGTTTTTATCAGTAATAGTAACTAAACCAGTTGTGATTAAAAGTAATAATGTCAGTGATTAAACTGGACAAGAAATGTTTAATACAATAAAAAAGAACACAAAAAAGAATACTAATGTTACTTTGAGATGAGCTAAACTCTGTCTCCAGCTTTTCTGTTTAGTCCAAAAATTCATTTGATTTGGTAGGAGGAAGTAGGTGCAGTCACTCCAAAGCAGAATCCAGATAGGGTTGCCACCTTTCGCTGCTGCTAAAACCAAACCAAGGACACACCCCTCGCACCTCCCATAACCCCACCCATTTCTTCTCCTCTCCCACCCACTTTCTGTACATTTTGTGATGCCACCGCCATTGTCAGCTGAGGAGGAATGCGCTATTTTTTCCATTCCTTATGTCTTCATTCTGCGGATTTACTATGCTTTTCCATAAAAAAGCATAGTAAATCTGCCAATTTAACAAACTCTGATAGTCTGATTCTATTTTGAAACAGAATACTGGAGTTTGCACAGTGTTTTTCAGATTACTAGACAATCGGTTTGATTTACGAATAGTCCAGGGGAAAAAAAACAGATAGGTGGCAATGCTAAATACAGAGTACACAATCCACTCCATTATAACTAAATCACTGGGCCAGTTTAAATTTTTAGTCTCTCATATTTCACATTACAGGATCACAATGCAGAATAACCTCTCCTGTCTTCCTCATGTTCGTATGCATTCCACAACAAAGTCTGTAAAAAGAGACTAAAAAAACAGGAATCTAGATTCTGGACTTCATTAGCCTGCTGTTGTAGCATTCACACTTAAACCCAGCTCATATGTTTTACAGTTTCAGTCAGGTGAATTTATCACTATTTTTTTTACCAGTTAGATCAGTGCAGGGTCATACAGGTAACTCCAAAAGAAGATCAAACTACCTCCATTACACAGATTTAGTGCCAAAAGCCTTACTTAATATAGACAGACCAGTAACTAGGTTTCTGGTGAGTAACTAATTCATGTTTATCTGATGTCTAATGAAGCTGTCTCACTTCTTAAAGCCTGCTTACATCTTGGTAATATCCAAATTATTTAATAGAGTCCTACCCAGCAGTCCAGGAAGCCACACCTGCCAGCTTCCTTGCCTGCACATTTTGTCACAGTTGCTCTTTTAGTACCATTTTCTTCTTAAAGAGTGGAGATGGATCAAGATGCTTCTTTCTCTGAAACTGGTACCTGTTCATAACAGTCTAACACGTGACTTACCCTGCATTTCTGACATACTGCAAATCACACTGTTTGAATTGCTTTCAGTGCCTCATCCAAGTCTGTAAAAGATCTGACTACCTTTGAGGAAAAATATCTTCATGACTGCAGCATAAAGCAATTTCATTTTCAGCATCTTCCCATAGCAGGAATAAACTGAACCTGTTGTTTTCTGCTAGGGACTGAGTAGACATGGCCTACAAAAACCCAGTTTTATACTTCGGAGGCTTCCCCAGTGTGCACAATTTCGGTAGGATTTCCTTCTTTACTGTACAGATCTTGCAGTGAACTAAAATAGGTTTTGCTATCTTGTCAGAGGCTATCCTTATTGAAGGTGTGGCATAATAAGCTCTTTTAATATCTTCAAATAGAATCTCTTACCATTCTGCCAGGAAGTAAGTTCAATGTAACTTCACCCCTCCACCTGGTCTGCACTCCTATTACTCAAGAGTTTTGCCTAGCTTTTTCATCTTGTTCACTGTGAGGCATCCACTGCCACTTCTTCTGGACTTGCCTCAACTGCTGCTGCCTGAGTCATTGATCAAATGTTCTTGGGTATCTGTGTGCTCATTCAAGGTTTTGAAATTTTCATTCAGATATTTACTTAATTCAGTGTTTCCTTTTAGCATCATGTCAATTTTCTGAAGCTCTTTGAAGAGCATATTCAGAGATACATCTTCATTAGCTTCTACACTACCCAGGTTCAGGGATTGAAACATTTTCATCTCAGCCAGTGGTGGATTTTAGCCTTCGCCCAGGGGCATGCACCCTCCTCCCCTTCAAACTTGATATGCAACCTGGCTTCAGAGAAAAAAAAAAATCAGCCCGCACTTGTTTTTGTTTTCCTTCCTTTTGATGTGTGTAACAGTCACAGCAGAGATAGAAGTGTCAGTCAGGTGACCTGATCCTAAGATCCTGATTGTCTCCTCTAATTGCTTCTACAGTTGTGCTAGAGAAGGCATGCATTGTGCAGACTGATGAGGAGACCATGTGTCAAAGAAAAAAGTAAGAAAGTAAATTAGAGATCTAGTACTAAACTTCTACTAGCCTCAACCCAGTATTCAAGTCTTTGATCCTATTCCCAGCCAGTGTGTTAAGAGTGTTCAGAGAGTGAGGTAATATTTTGTTTCCCCTTGTAAATGGTCCTTGCAGTAAGCTGTACAATGCTATTTGGAAAACATATTGTTTGGCGGTACACAGTTGAGAGTCATTTCGCACTCATTTTCCTTTCAACCCACAGAAGCCTTATGTTTGGAAATCTTTTAAGAATAAAGCTTCAGTATGTTAACAGAAAAATGCATCACCAAACAAAACATGCTTTCAAATGTGTAGTACTCGTCATACATTTTCCAAGTTATGTGGGAATTTTTCTTCTACAAACCATCTTATGTTAAGCCTATCCATTGTCAGTACTGTCCAAGATTTGTCTCAAATGTAGGATTGTGCTTCTTGATGATTATTCTGGTAGCAGTATTTTGAGTTTGGAAGTTATTTTATCTCTACACCAGACCAGATGAAAGAATGGATGCGTAGGATGAAATCTTGTTAGACATAATCATTTGGGTATATGCCTTGGCTGTTTTTTTTTTTTTTAATCTTAAAGACACACACAGTCATACATCTGAACGCTCCTGTTTCCAGCAATAAACAAACAAAAAAAAAACAGTTCACAAGACACCTTTCTTGTTTCCTAACACTATGCCAATAGGCAAAAATACTTTAAATGCTTACACAATAGCAAGTGATTTGGTCTTTGTAAGACACTGAGCTTAACTAATTGTTGACGAACACAGTGCTGTTTTTGCTTTCATTTTACAGTTGCCAGAACTTAAGATATAGAGTATCACTAATGTGTTCATCAAGCACGTATTAGTAATCTTGTCACCTATCCCATTTTGAGCAGGACAGTCAATAACCACTTGTTTTCCATCACCCATATTATAAGAGAAAAGGAGATATCCTTGTTTTCAGATGTTAATAATAGTGAACATTGACTGCAGAAATGATCTCTGGCATATTTCAATGAAAAAAAAAAGCTGCAGCTAGATTGTTGACCATGGGCAATCAAAACATGTCATTCTTAACTCATTCCCTCCAGAGCAGCTCAGAATAAGCTGCCTGCTTAATTCCACCATAGGAACAACAGTGCAGCCTGAGCTCATTTTCAGAAAATCCATTTGTAATACCATACAGAAAACAAATGTTCATAACTCTAACTAAAAGAGCTAGATTAAAAATGTAAATGTGAAAGTTCAGCAGACACTGACCTTTCCAGCACTGTAACTGTTGATAGTGCATATCAAAGTCATTATTAAATATTTGGCAAGGAATGCTGATATTGTGCATATTTTTTACCTTTTTGGAAAAGCAAAGCACAATGTCTTGGTCAATGTACCATGTAGACCCATACAATTTGTATTTAATTTGTTTGTATGAATGTCAGGTTTAAAATGATACCTTAACCATTACTGTCTGATGCTCCTTTATGGAGATAATCACAGAAATATGATTAATATAATATTTCTCATAATTGATAACTAAACAAAGCATAATATCTCATCACCTGTAACAGACAGGTTCATAGGTTCATAGGTTCATACTAGGCTATCTGCCCGAGGGCATTTACAAGCCTAGCCCATAGTTTTGTGGCTTACGCCACCCCTTTAGTATGGGGAACTATACCCATTATTTTGCTGTGCCTCTGTTGAGCAGTGACACTGAGGTAATCCCTGGGGTATATCTGCGATCTCCCATCCATTGGTCAAGATTTCTCTTGAACATGGCCAGCGAGGTGCTCTGCCTCACATATACCGGGATTTTATTCCACAGCATAGGGAGTCTTTGGGTGATGAATCTATCCCTCCAGCACGTCCTATTAATAGCCGTGTCGAGGTTTAAGTCTCCGCCCTTGTGGCTCTGACGGATCTAGATTTTTGAGGTGAAGCATATTCATCAAATCTGGGTTTGACATGGCCTTGTATGTTAGGCAAAGGTCACCTCTGAGCAAGCGTGGCGACTGAATAGAGCTGGAGTTCTTTCAGTCGGGCAGCATAGGACAGATGTTTGAGACCCTTTATCCTTTTGGTGAGGAACTTTGTGGCCTCTCCAGCTGCTGCAAGTGTCGGGTCAGATACATTCCGAATGGGGCATTGTACTCAATCATTGGTCTGATGAGTGATGAGTATAGGGAGACTATGACCTCCCTTGATCTAGATGAGAATCCCTTCATGATAAGGTGGGCAATGTAGAAGGTCTTCCTAACTACTTTAGCTACATGGGTGTCGAATGACAGACTACTATCAACCTGGGTCCCCAGGTCCCTGATAACTTCTTCTGTGCCCAGTGGATTGCCACCTATTTGGTAGCTAGGGGTAACCTTGTTTTTCCCGAAGGGTATGACTATGCATTTTTTGGCATTTAACTTTAGGCCATGGCTCTGGCACCAGTTATCCGTTTCTGTGAGACCCTTCTGAAGGATATCTGTGTCAGATGTGTTTTCTACTATGGCCCCGAGTTTGCAGTCATCTGCAAACTTTGTCAGCCATAACCCTCCTGTGTTTGCTTGTACTTCGGAAAAGTAGATGCCAAACAAGAGTGGGCCCAGGACTGAGCCATGTGGTACACCACTTGTGACAGGCTTTGAGTCTGACATGGCGCCAGCAACTCTGACCCTGTGGGTTCTGTCACTCAGCCAGTTTGCAACCCATCTTGTGATGTATGGGTTAACATTTAAGCTGATGAGTTTTTCAATGATACCCGAGTGGGGTATTGTATCATAGGCCTTCGCCAGATTGAGGTAGGCTGTATGGACTGCCTTTCCTCATCAATGGCTTTGGTGACTGTTTCAAAAAGTCAACCAAGTTTAGAAGGCATGATCTGCCTTTGACAAAGCCAAACTGGGATGGATCCAAAGTCTGCAAATTCCCTATGTCTTTATTTATGAGGTCCATTATGATCCTCTCCATGGCTTTGCAGATAAGGCTTGTCAAGCTAATGGGCGGTAATTTCCAGGGTCGGTGGAGGCACCGCCTTTGTGAAGTGTGACCACAGTTGCAGTGCGGCACTCCCGGGGCACGTAGCCAGAGGTAAGACTATGATTAAACAGCTGTCCTAGCTGTGGGTTTAATTCCTCGTTGAGTTCGTGGAGCACACAGCCGGGGACACCATCAGGTCCCATGGATGCTGTGTTTTTGCTTTGGAGAGAGCAGTTCTCACTTGGGCATTGGAGATGTTTGGGGGCTGCAATCGCTTGGTATAGATATCTCTCCTTTGGGGAGAAGTTTGCACTGAACCTGTCAGCCAGTATGTTGGCAATGTCTGTAGGATCAGTAATCTTCACATCATTTTGAACTAGTTCTGAGCATATCTGGGAGTTTCCTCCCAGGTTTCTAACATAGCTAAAGAAGGCCTTATGATTGTCTTTTGAGTCTTTAGCTATTTTTCTCTCAAAATTTGCTTTGGATGATTTTATGAGAGCTCTTAGTTTTTACTTATAGTGATCAAGGGTGTCTTACCTTTTAAGGATTTTGCTCTATCTTGTAGTAGCTTCCTCCTTTTGTTGTAGAGTTTGTTTATGGCTGGGGTCCACCAGACTGGACACTTGCCTTTGGTACAAAGAGTCTTTGTTTTGCTTGGGATTGCCTTATCCATGCAGTCCTGCAGGTGCTGGTAGAAGGCATTTGTAAGTGATTCAGCGGCTTGAGTACTGTTTTCCGCTGGCTCGGGGGCCTTAAAGGAGACCACACTAGTCTTTAGAAGTGTGAAGTCGGCTTTCGAGAAGTTCTTTACTGTGGTCTTTTTTATTTCAGGTGGGGGTGGGATGAGGACCTCCAGCGAGATTAGTTTGTGATCTGATCTCACCAGTGAGGGGTATACTTCCGGTGTTGAACATTGTGCTCCCATGTTAGTGATGATGAGAGGCTACATATCAGTGTAGAAGTTGTGTGTCTCACTGTCAGCTTCAAAATGATGTATCATTTGTGTCATCATCATGCTCCCTTGCAAAGATATGGGCATAATAATGAGAAGTATTGGAAATGTATAATTTTCATAATCCTATAAGACTAAACAAACTATGATATCTGTACGTGTGTACAGTGCACAGACACAGTTCTTTTACCATGCTGTAAGGAGTAAAACTGTCTTCAAAATGAGGTATTACTTGGCACACTGACATGCTCCCTTGCAAAGTTATTTACCAAAATATGAAAAAAATCATAATTTCCATAACCATAAGTCTGAGACAAACTTTGGTATCTGTAAATGTGTACAACATACAGGCACAGTTCTCTTACCATGTTGGAACTATGCATACTGTCTTCAAAATGAAGTATTACTTAGCACATTCAGATGCTCCCTTGCAAAGTTATTTACCAAAATATGAAAAAAAATCATAATTTCTATGACCATAAGTCCGAAACAAACTTTGATATCTGTACATTTGTACAACATAAAGGCACAGTTCATTTACCATGTTGGAACTATGAATACGGTCTTCAAAATGAGGCATTACTTACCACATTCAGATGCTCCCTTGCAAAATTATTTACCAAAATATGAAAAAAAAATCATAATTTCCATAACCTAAGTCCTAAACAAATGGATATCTGTACATGTAAAGAGAAAAAGTAAGGTAAGGACCACCACTCCACTAATGAACCCAGGACAGGTATGGCCATCTGATCTGTCTGATACCTGTGTTGGCTACCCACTCAGACAGCTGATACCACTACAGTCTCACAACCTCCTTCAGTGTCAGCGGTCTTCCTTAAATATGCCTTTTCTCTTTACATGTGTCCATTCAGCAAGGGATCAAGTTCTGTGTTACTAAGCCCGAACTATCATCTTAACTGTACACATGCCTGATAAAAGAAGAATAAAAAATGAAGTATTGCAGGATGGTTACTGACATATTTGATTGTACATAGTAGCACTCTCCTGAAACCGTTCTTTCTCAGCATCTTCACCAACTCCTTCCCACAGTTATTTGCCAAACTCAGAAAAAATATAATTTTGCACAACACAATTCATAATAGAGTTTTATTTACCATAACTTGTCCTACTTGGTCATGGGTGTTTTCCATTCTTCTCACAAGCTGCATGTTACCAATCTTGCATAGCTCTCCTCACACCATTGTGGAGGTCAATCAAGAACAATGCAATGCCCTCTTCAGTTAGGTGAATGCCATCCCCTTCTGAACAGGTGAACATCTTCTGTGGTGATGCTGTCATGGCAGATTGTTGATCCACCGACCCTGTGCATCAAGCCATGCATGAACCCATTCTGTAAATTTCTGGCTTTGTGCATTGCCCGTTGACTGTTTGCTGTTTTCCATATCTGGCAAGGAATTATGTCAGACCACACAAAATGGCAGCATGGCCACTAGGATTGCAGCTGTTCAAAAACTGCTCTGATTTGAAACTGTAGCCTTCTGAGTGGTTAACTGATGACATCATTCCCTTCAATGTGCAACACAAGGATGTTGGGCTCAGGGTAGATGGAACACTTCTCTTCCAACAACTGCAGTACTCTGCTCCAATGCATACCTCTTCTTGCAATCCAGTATACCTTCACACTGGATGTGGGAAAGCTCAAGTTGTAGTGGTTTTCAGTTACGGAGGCATGGCTGGAAGCCCAATGAATGTAGGAATGGCCACATACCCACACTCTCATGTGTCGTTCTCCTGCTCGTGAAGCATGTCAGTGTCAGAAGGTTGACAAACCTGCACATGAAAGAAAATGCAAACAGATTACTACTGATGTTTGACAGATGTATTGGAAGACTACATATATATATATTATATATATATATATATATGTGTGTGTATATCATAATGCATTACCTGGTTAGACCATCCAAATCTTCACTCCTGTCCACAGGGGTATTGTTCTTTTCAAAGGGTACATAAGTGGTGATGACGCTGCAGAGGTATATACCTACCACCCGTTAAAACACCAAATTTCACACAATGACTGACAAGGGGGCACAGAAAGGGCACATGTAAACAGAAAAAGCAGGGTAAGGACCACCACTCCACTAATATGCTGAGGACAGACATGGGGCTTCTGCTCGTGGGCATCTGAAGTGTCCCATGCCAGTGCTGGCTACCTACTCAGACTGCTGGTAGCAGCAATGACTCCTGATTCCATGCATTGCCAGCACTCTGCCTTACTTCTGCCTTTTCCATTTACATGTGTCCTTTTGGCAATGGCCATAAGGAGTGAAAGGTGGGAGCTAATGTAAACCCTCTTGCCCTGACCTACATACATTTACTATACCTGAAGGGAGGGAGTCTGAGTGCAGAGCTACACCAAGACAACATTTGAAATGACCAAGACTGACCCAGGCTTTGTCTTTTTGCGTGTGTCCTTTCCCAGAGGGAAACATTGCATGACAGTGGCACCCCGGAGGCCATGCTTGCCTATGACAGAAGCACTATGGGACTGAGCTGAAGAGTCTCTAAGTTCCCAACTGCCATCCAGGTCGATCATGAGATCCATGGTGGTTGTTGCAACAAAATGACACTACTTGGGTTCTAGCTGTTGTATATACATTTTCTAGCTCATTAATTAATGTGGTTTATAGTTGTACGTGATTACTTAACTTATTTCCATCGAATTTCTCTACCAAAATGAGAAGAATTGAAGCTAAAATTGAAACAAACAAACTATTCACCAGACACTCCACTCTCAATGAAAGGAAGAATGTGTAACATACAAAAAGTAGAAATTATAATAATAATGATAATACACAACAATAATAACATCTAAGGATCTGCACTAAAAAGGTGCTTCATTATGTTGTACATTCGTGATATTCTGAAATGCCCCAAGAAGCCATGGTATGATGGGATTGGATAGTAAATCTAGAGCCTAACGTTGCAAATAGTGTGTTATTTCATCTCAGCTGTAACAAGTATAAAATCTACTCAATTTCTGTAAAAATTATTTCACTGTAAACTGGAAAACAGTACTTGTTATCTACCCTAATGGACTGGAAAAATAAATGAAAGATTGTGAATTATGCATAAGCATTAGATACTACTCCTGTGTGAGTGTGTTGCTATGTGTGAGAATGTAGGAAGTTGCATAATTCTCAGCTGTCCAGGTTTAGCTTCATAGTTGTGGTCTGTTTCTCATAAAATGTGTGGTTTTCTGGCAAATCACAGAGGACGTAAGTCACTACATACCGTGTCTATTCATAAAATGCAATCCAGCACAAATCCTGCTATTCAAGTAACTAAGTTAAAAAGAACAATATTTAAAGTCTCTGTTCAGATTTTGCCTCATATATTTGTTACACTTCTTGAAATTGTAAAAAGTAAAGAAATAAACTGGTGTGGGAGAGGTGGCTTGTAATGACTGCAAGTGGAGAAAAACCAAAGCTGGGTTGGGCATTCATCAATGTGATAACTTCTGCCTACGTGAATAACAGTGACAGCTGCTGAAAGTTTGGTCTGAAAAGTGATAGTGACTCAGTGATATATTGTAACTGCACTTATCGGTAATGTGCTAATGACATCCATTTTATTGCTGCAAAGTTAAGCCTGCTCAAACACAGGTGATAATTGCTCCACAGAACATGTTGAATAGGCATTCATTATATTCCCTTGTGCAGTTGTTATGTACTACAGACTCATCATCATAAGTAAGGAGAAGACCTGAGTAATTCAGTAAAACACTATAACACTTACATATGACTGAGCCCTTCCTCCCACCTAAATTCCACACGACTGACAAAGCCAAGAAAAATGCCCAAAATATATGGTACCTCCATGCTGGTAGTAGTCAGCAAGTAATACCCTTTATCTCACTCAGGCAACTACTGAGTATAATCAGAAATGCAATAAGACAAGCAAAAATGTCAAACTTGTCTGGCTGATCCGCCTAATAATTAATCCAAAAAGTATTAACTCATGTTATGTCACCTAACCATCCCTCTGGTTACAATAAGACACAGAAGTAAAAAAGGCAGAAATATTGTTCAAAATATCTGGTTGAGCAATGCCAGAGAACAAAGACACTCTCCTCCAAAAAAGGAAGCCAATCTGATGGTCCCTTGCCATAAACAAACTCTACAACAGGAGGAGGAAACTGATGTGGATAAGGTGAAGTCCCAAGACTGGAAAAACTCCCTTATCAGCCTCAACAAAAAGTTGAGAACCCTCATCAAACACTCTAAAGCTAGAAAACAGAATAGCAGCAGATAGTGAAGACAACCACAAGGCCTTCTATAGTTATGTAAAGAATCTCCGTAGCAATACCCAGATTTGCTCTGAGCTACTGCGCAATGCTACCTCCTATTACCGAGCCAACAGATATTGCCAATATACTGGCCAATAGATTCAGTGCCAACTTTACCCCTTCCCCTCAAAGGATCTATTAAATTAACAGTAGATTGCCAGGCACCCAGTATTACTGCTGCACAGGTTAAAAACATCACTGTCCAGGGCAGCTTCTATGTGTCCTGACAATATTCCTCGCTGTATTCTACATGAACTACAGAGTGAACTGGCACCTAACCTGTGTGCCCTGTTCAATCACAGCCTAATCTCAGGCTTTGTCCCTACCAAATGGTGCACTGCTACAGTTATCCCACTTCACAAAGGAGGAGCAACTACAGTCCCTGAGAACTATCCCCCCACTAGCCCGATTAGTCTGATATGCAAAGTTATGGAATGCATCATCATGGACCTAATAAACAAGGATATAGGGAATCTCCAAACTCTGTATCCCACACAGTTTGGTTTTGTGAAGGGTAAATTTACCACAACAGTAGATGTTCGAATGACAACTGCTGCAGTAGTTGCTGTAGTAATTGCTCCTTCCTTCCACCACCCTTATTTTCTGGTATGTTGTTTGTGCCAGGGTATAATTATTTTTGATTCTTCCTAGCATTGTCCTTTCAGCATCCCTCTTCTTCTCTTTGTTGGCAGGGAAGATATGAAGGGCTTGGTGACCAAGCAGAGCTAGAACTGTCTTATTTTATTTTTTTTTATAACTGTCTTAACAGTTTGGACACATGGAAGGTGTCCTAAAGATTTGGAATTTGGCTAGCTTTTATATCCTTGGCAGGATGTAACCCATATAGCTAAGGTTACTGCTGCAGTGATCATTCCAGCATCCACTGTTATTGCAAGCTTACATAAACAACTGTACTATCTCAGCAGTTTTGGGGGGTGATGGCAGAACAAACAAGAAAGTTCGACTATTATATATTAAAAAGAGACAATGCTATGAAAAAACAGAAAGCAAAAAAAGAATGGCAGTCAGATCCTGCAAGTCTTTATTAACCCTTTCTGCTTCAGTAAAAAGCCATCATAAGAGTTACATTCAATCCACACAATTACAAATACCTTACATAGACTATAAACACCAATCACAACATACTAACCAAAATAAATAGATAGGTAATTAAGTTATCAAACAGCACTTCCAACTGTAGTCAAACCAATTGGTTTTAAAATCCCATATTTTACATATAAACAGATTCTTAAACAATTAAAAAAAATGTTTTACAAATCTTCCCTTCCACCATCTTATTTTTAGTTTTATGAAATGTTTCGGCAATCTCTTCTTAAATATTTCAGCTGTCTCCTAAGTATAATATAAGTTACAGGAACATTTAAATGCACATACAGTAGCATCACTATGGCAAGTATACATATTTATAACATATTTGTAACACCACACTCTCCTACTAGTAATATCTTTTGGCTTTTCCCAATTAGGGGTCGCCACAGTGGAACTCCGGTCCGCTAATGATTGGCAGTGGATTCTTACAGTGTTGAGTTGCCAGCCCGACACCTAACCTTCAAGGAAGGCACACCCATTCATGCTCGCACCTACCTGCATATCTTTAATGTCATTCGACCATGGGGAGGACATGTAGACTCCACACAGAAGGCACTCCAACTGAGAATCGAATGGTAGAACCTCTTGCTGTGAGGCGACAATGCTAACCGCTGCACCACAGCTGCCTTTAAGGGAAAATTACCATTCATATTTACAAACATTTACAAACAATTCAAGATCCACAGGTGAAAGTACCAATATCTTAAACCCATACACTGCCTGAGCAAAGAACAGTTAGGTGGCAATTCTCCATACAGTACAACTTTGCAAGTGCAATTACTCAAGACGGATAGAAGTTAACAAAAATAATGTACTGGTTTAATAATGTACTGGTTAAATGGAACCTGCAGCTTATTAATAAAAACAGAAAAAAATGTCTGGATTGGAGACTGCCATTAACAATTAGTTATGTACTCACCATAACGTCAAATGTATGTGGTCCATCTCACCTACATTCTTAACTGACGGGTTTGGAGCCGAGAACCGGCTCCGACTCGCCCGCTATTTACTAGCTCGAAGTCTCTGATTGGCTGGGCTAGCCCTAGTATCCCAATATGCACCACACCCAAACCCCCAGATCTTGTTTTCCAACAATATAACAGAGTGACATACACAACCTCATAGAAATAACACAAGCAGGAGGAGAGAAAAAATAACATCCTCAGAAGGGTCTAAGAACATAACCTCCTCCAAGTCCAACAGGTCGGGGGACGGTGGGCGGGTACGTAAGAATGTAGGCGAGATGGACCACATACATCTGACATTATGGTGAGTACATAACTAATTGATGTAATGTGGTCCTATCTCGCCTATATTCTTAACTGACGGGACAGCATCCCTAGCACCTACATTCTGGTAGGCTCACTGACAATACTTCTGAGCACCATGGAACCAAAGGAAGCCCGGTCTCTAGACACCACATCAAGCTTGTAATGAGAAACAAAGGTGTGTGGAGAGGACCAGGTGGCCACAGCACAGATGTCATCCAAGGAGAGCCTAGCATGATAAGCTACTGATGCAGCCATAGCCCTGGTAGAATGAGCCTTAACTGGGAAAGGTAAAACTCTGCCTGCTGATGCATAAATAAAGGAGATACAGTCCTTAATCCATTTAGCAATAGTACCTTTAGTCACAGGGCTACCATTCTTGTTCTCTGAAAAGGACACAAACAATTGATCCGATTTCCTGTGGGGTTGTGTCCTGTGCAAATAAAACTTTAGTTGTCTATGAACATCCAACTGGTGGAATTTGAATTCCGCTTCATTTGAAAAGTTTGGAAAGAAAACTGGTAACTCAATGGATTGGTGAAGACAAAAGGTAGAAGATAGCTTAGGAAGGAAGGAGGGGTTGAGTCTCAAGGAAACCCTATCCTTATGGAAGACTAAATAAGGGGGCTTTATGGAAAGGTCCTGAAGCTCCAATACCCTCTTGGCTGAAGTAATGGTGACCAGAAAGGCTGTCTTCCAAGACAAATATTTTAATTCACAAGTGTCAGCCGGTTCAAAGCGGGTAGAAGTTAAGGTTTGAAGCACCAAGCTTAAATCCCATGGGAAAACTGGTTGTGACAATGGAGGACGGAGTAACCAGGCTCCTTTCAGGAAGGCTTTACAAAGTTTATGGCTCATAAGGGAAGGCTCATCTGAGACGTGAAAGTTAGAAATGGCCGCCAGCTGTACCTTAATAGTGGAGGTAGTGGAACCCTGTTTGAAGAGCATAGCCAAAAAATCTAACACAGCCGACAAGAGGGCTGTGAAGGGATCTAGATTGTGTGCTTCAGCCCAGATAGCAAATCTTTTCCATTTGCTAGAGTATAGCTTTCTGGCAGATGACTTGTGGGAGGATGACAGAATATGCAACACCTCAGGTGAAAAGGAATGTAGTCTAACTAAGGATGGAAGTGGAGCAGCCAAGCTGTCAACCTGAGGGTTCGTAGGGATGGATGGAACTGACCCGACTGATGAGTCAATAGGTCTGGTACTGGCTCCAGTGTCCAAGGGCCATCCACTGTATACTTCTGAAGAAAGGGGAACCAAACTTGACGAGGCCAGTGTGGTGTGATAAGAATCATCTTGCTTCCCAAGGAAGTTGCCTTCTGAATCACTCTTGATAGCAGAGGGAACAGAGGGAAGGCATAGAGCAGACCTGGGGGCCAATCGTGGAACAGAGCATCCCTGGGTGACTCCCCCGGGGGGGGTAAGAGTGAAGTACCTGCTGCACTTGGCATTGAGGGGGCTGGCAAACAGATTGCAGCAAGGTTGACCCCACCTGGAGATCTGAGTTGCAACTCGGTTGTTAAAGGACCACTCGTGAGGCATCAGAATAGTTCTGCTTAGCCTGTCTGCTATCACATTGGACTTTCCCGGAATGTGCATTGCCACTAGAAAGCATTGGGAAGACATCACCCAGTTCCACACTCTCAGGGCCTCTCTGCAAAGGGGATAGGACCTGGTTCCACCCTGGTTGTTTAGGTACTACACGACTGACATGCTGTCGGAGAGAATAGCAATCATCCCCTTGGGAAGAGAGCTCTGAAGTGCTTGCAACACTAGAAGTACTGCTCTCATTTCCAGGACATTGATGTGCAAATGTACCTCATGATCTTGCCATGTGCCTTGGACCATTCTGCCCAGATAATGGCCACCCCACCCTATCTGGGACGCGTCTGTGGTCACCGTGGTGGTAGGAGACAGGGGGGTCAGGGGTCTCCCTATGTCTAGATTGGATGACTGAAGCCACCAACATAGATCTTGTTGGCATTGTTCCGTGATGAGAATGGGATAAGACAGAGGAAACTCATGAAAGGACCACTGGACCGAGACCAGCCACTGGAGGATCCGCATATGTAGCCTGGCTAGCGGTACTAGCATGATGGTAGCCGCCATGGACCCTAGCAGTTGAAGAGCAAGTCTGACTTGGACTTTCTTGAGGGGTAGTAAGGCTAACACTTGAGCTTGTAGCACTTTGATTCTTTCTGTTGGGAGAAAGGCTCTCATTTGGATGGAGTCTAGCTCTGCACCGATAAATGCAACACGCTGTGATGGCCGCAACACAGATTTTTCCAATTGAAGGTAATCCCTATGTATTGGCCCAATGTGATGGTAGCCTTCATGGCCCAAATGAGTAGATGCCTGGAGGGGGCGGTGAGAAGCCAGTCGTCCAGATAAGGAAAAACCTGGAATCCTTGACATTTCAAGTGAGCTGTCACCACTGCTAAGCATTTGGTAAACACCCTGGGGGCTGTGGTGAGTCCAAAAGGCGGAGCACGAAACTGGTAGTGACTGGTTCCCAGCCGGAAGTGTAGGTGACTCCTGGATGCCTTGTTTATCTTGATGTGGTAATAGGCATCCTTGAGATCGATGGAGCACATCCATACTCCTTTTTCCAATAAGGGGAGAATGGACTGAAGAGTGACCATTCGGAACTTGGACTTCAGCAGAAAAGTTTAGAAGTGACTGGGACAAATGGATGATGGGAAGGAGTGGAAAGAAGCATGAGGCAACTACATAAGGGGTGGAAGTAACAACAGTATTGTAAAAGAAAGTGAACTGTACTTAAATCAGTGAAAAAAACATTAAATGATAGAAAGACATGTTTATAATCTACTGAAAATGCTTTTCGTGTTCTGTTATTTGTTGATCCATCTAAAAGTCTGCCCTTGTGGTTTATATCTGATGTATAACATTAAAGTAAATTTTCAAATACAGTCCTGTGAAATGCTACAGTGGTTGCATAGCTGGCTTTAGGCACCAGCGAACCCTGCAGTCGCTGGGGCCCCCCTGTTCCTGGGGGGCTCCCAACCACAGCAAGTTATTTTATCTTGATATTCTGTAGCAAGTCTGTCAAATTACCAAAAGCTAGTATTCGTAATAAAACCAGGTGGATAATAACTGCTATTTATATATTGTTTAAAATTCAGACATTTCTGGTCATAGTAACAGTGTTTTATAAACAGGCTTCACAATTCCATTAAGTCTTTTACCACTGACATAGTGTCCCTGGCTTAGTTAAACTCTGCTGGTAAACATTCCCTCCACTAAAACTAGCATAGCCAGCTTTAGGTGGGCTCTTGCTGGTTGGGGAAAAATGAGGAGAAAAAAAATATATTCATTTCCTGATTACACTCTGACCTGAACAGGGCTGTGATATGAGCCTGTTAGGATAAAACTGATAGTGAACACGATCAAGGTAAGCAGTAGAGAGCGCAGCAGCTCACAGTCACTGATCTCAGTGCAAGCCTTGGATTTTAAGAGCTGATCCTTCCAATCTACAGGCATGGTTTTCTCTTTCAGGGAGTTTTATAAATACTGGCATAACATTGAGTGCTATAACTCTCAACTTATTTGATGAAGAATTCAGTGCAATGCCCACAGCAGAATAAAGGTGCCAGATCAAGAACACATTTTAAATGCTACTCTAATTCACTTAAAAAGGTAACAGAATAACACTTTTTACATCAACATGCATTTTTTCGATAAGTATAATACTCTGATGTCTGGATTTATTCACTTGTCTGAAATCCTAAATGATTTTCCAGCAAATCAACCTTTTAATGAAGGACAGAGCAAAATTATTTATTTATGATGAGGAGGGACAGGATTAGAAATGAGTATATTAGAGGGTCAGCTCAGGCTGGACGGTTTGGAGACAATGCCAGAGAGGTGAGATTGTGTTGGTTTTGATGTGCTGAGGGATACTGGATATATTGGAAGATGGATGCTAAGAGGGAAAGAGGAAGGCCTAAGATAAGGTTTATGGATATGGTGAGAAAGGACATGTAGGTGGTTGGTGTGATAGAGCAAGATGCAGAGAACAGGAAGAAATGGAAACAGATGATCCACTTTGGCAACCCCTTAACGGGAGCAGCTCAAAGAAGAAGAAAAAGACAGAGAAAATTTATATGAGCAAAATCAGGGACAGTGACAGTTATGCATTACTCCTCAATGAGGTAAAAATGACTTATACCTGCTGCTGCAGTTTGACGACTGCTAAACAGCAGTCACTGATCTCATGGGGCAGTACCAATGTTGCAGAATGTATTGCCGTTTACTGAAGTACACAACTAGTATTGCTATGGCTTATGCATATGTGTGTGTGTGTGTGTGTGTGTGTGTGTGTAAAAATATCACATTTTGTTTTATCTGTGCACACACCTAATAATGCCAGGACACATACATTATTCTTCTGGGTATCCGTAAAAAATGCAGCTAACAAGTAATGATATTTCAAAAGTAAGTTATGAAAAATATCACAGAACATTCAGACACTTAGATCTTCTAGCAGTCTGGTGGGTCCTACTCCCAAGACTGTATAAATGAAAAAAAGGTCTCCCTTAATCATCCTTAACTGTCTGGTGGCCCCACAAAAGCTATTGCTGATTGGGGATAAATGAGAAAAAAGGTTATCAATTTTTCTTTTTTTTTTTTCAAAAATGTTTTTTATTTTTTTTTTATAACAAGAATAACAGTAATAACATATTTACACTCAAAACTGAAACAAATTATTTACAAAGTCCATAACAAGGAAATACTTCTATATACATTCAGGAAATCATCTAATACTTGTTTAGTAATGATTGTAACTTTTCCCAAGCAATTAATTTGTGTATTAAATTCTTTGTATTCATTTTTAAACTAGATATTTCTTTTTCACATAAGGTCCTGGCTAAATAAATAAATTCATTTCTGAAAGATATAGGAGAGTTAGTTTTCCAATTTTTTGTCACAACCTTTCTTGCTACTGCAAGTATTGACCAAAGAAAGTGTGTTTGAGATCTGGGTACAATTTCTGGTATTGGTACATTAAATAAAATGAGTGAACTTGAAATTTCACAATTATCATTCCATAAGACCTTATAGAAACATTCAAATTCCTTCCAAAATTGGGATAGCATATTACATGCAACAATCATATGAAACCAGTTAGCTTCTGTAGCTTTACACCTCCAACATTTCATATCATTTGTTTTGTACATATTTGCAATTCTTTGAGGTGTATAATAACTTCCGTGGAGGAATTTCCACGTGTATATTTACATTATGGAGAAATTGTTGTTTTTGTACTGATTTTATAAGTAATTTCTTGTTTTTTGTAGCAAATTCTCCATTATTTATTTTGGTGTATTCCCAAAAAGAAGCATTCGTGGAATTATTATCAGATCTAATGACTTTATATATTAGGGATATAAATGAGGTGCCTTTCAAAGAACCATCAATTATATTAGTCAAACGTTCATGTTTTAGGTATGTTGTTTCCATGGGTTTGTAAGGAAAATATAGTTTTGTTATATATAAATTCTGTGCAGGTTTGTATGTCTATCCAGTTATTATTATGTAGGCTGTATCTAGTAATTAGATGGTTAGCTGAATAAATTCCATTAGTGGATAAAAATTGGTTCCAGTATATTAAGTCATTATTTTTAAATTCAAGCATTTTATTTTTATCAAAAGATATTAAACATTCATTAGTATAAGCAATGGGAAAAATGAATATTAATAAGCTTTTAATTGACTGGTTAGATTGGGTGATTTTCATGAAATTTGCTATTATTAGACTGATAAAGGAGCAAGATTTTAACTTCTGCTTATCTTGTATGTATATTTTTAAAGACCAGATAAAGGTATTTTGGTGTATTGTAGTTAGAGGGTCAATTAACATTTTATTATTGTTTAATACATTTTTTTCATGTAATAGTTTCCAGTATGAATTATATGAGGGGTTTAACCATAAAAGGATTACATTAAAAATAGAAGCATTTACATAATATTAGGAAAACTAATACCACCTTCTTCCCAACTAGCCACATGTCTTTGTAAAGATATTCTGGGTTTTTGAGGATACCACAGAAATTTTAGTAAGTTATTACTAATTTTTTTTTTAATATTTTCTTGGTTGGGGGAATGATTAAAGACTGACTTATATAAAGAATTTTAGGTAATACTATCATTTTAATTAGCATTAGTCTGTCCTCAAAAGTAAAATAAAGTTTGTTCCAATTATCTGTGAGATTAATAATTAGATTTGTTAAAATATTATAGTTTGTAGTAATTGTATTCTTAAGAATGGAATTAATTTGAACACCCAGGTATTTAATTTGTGTATTGTCCCAGTTAAAGCATTTATAACTTTTCATTTTCATAGTCATCTTTTTATTTATTAACAAAGTCTGGGTCTTGTTATGATTAAATTTTAGTCCAGATAAACCTTCAAATAAATCTAAAGTGTTAAGTAGCTGATCTAAAGATGTATCAATGTCTCCACTAGTTAGTAACAAATCATCCACAAATAGCTGACTCTTTGGAAATATGTTACTATTTAAATTATAGCCTTTAATGAGAACATTATTTCTAATATAGTTGGCTAGTGGTTCTACAGCTAGAGCAAACATTAAAGGGGAAAGAGGGCAACCTTGTTTTGTTCCTTTTGTAAATTTAAATGAGGGGGATAAGAAAGGGCCTAAATAAAGTCTTCATAAAGGTTTCTAATTAATTTTATAAAATTTAGGGAAAATTTATAGTGTTGTAAAGCTTTAAATAGATAGGACCAACTCAGTGAATCAAAGGCTTTGTTTATGTCTAGACTCATTATTGTTAATTCGTTTTTATTTTTATTAGTTAAATCTATGAGTCAGAAGTCTTATTATATTATCTTGGTCTTTTCTGTGTTTAATAAAACCTGTCTGATCTTCCTCTATTAGGCTAGATATAATGGAATTGATTCTGTTTGATATTATACTCATGAAAATCTTATAATCTATATTTAATAGTGAGATGGGCCTATAGGAGGAACAGGAAGTAGGATCTTTATCAGGTTTAAGTATGGGAGAGAATATCTCCATGATGGTGGAATATTATAAGTAGTTTTGATTTCCCGAAATGTGTTTAGTAGTATTTTTAAGGTATTATCAGGAAGGATTTTATATATTTCAGGAATTAAATCATCTCACCCTGGTGCTTTATTAGTTTTTAAGTTGTTTATTTGATTTTTTAATTCTATAAATGTGAAAGGTCTATCAATTTTAGCAATATTCCCAGGGGATAAGGTCTTTAGAATATTATCAGATAAGAATTTGTCTAGATTTATATTTTCATTTATTGGTTTGAGAGTATTTATATTCTCATAATGTTTTTTGAAACCTTGTAGTATGGAATTTAAATTTGTAGCTTTTATTTTTCTCATATTTTCAACATATGTAATTTATTTTATGTGATTTCTTTCTTTCAAGTACTTTGAGCATACTGCAATTCTATGTAGACTTTTAGGATTGATAGAGTATGAACATAATTTAATTTTCTCTAGATTTATAGATATTTTGTGTTGCAATACAGTTTGATATTCTTTGTTTAATTTATTTATATTATCTAAGACTGTCTTATCATTTGTGTTAGATTACCTTTTAAGTTATCTAATTCAGTTTGAATATCTTGTAGTCTTTTATCCCATTCCTTTCTTTTTTGCATATACCACATTTTAACTTTTCCATATAATACAACTTTGAGGGTGTCCCACAGAATTGTATCAGATACTTCTCCATTGTTATTTGTTTCTAAAAACTGATTAATTTCTGATAACATCCATTCTTGATAGCCCTTTATTTTCGTAATATAAGCTGGTATTCGTTGGCAATGTATTAAGGGTTCAGTTTGAAAAGTTATACTAAAAGTAATGGCATTATGATCAGAAAGGGGACAAGATATTAATAATACATTATCTATTTTTGATTGTAAAGAATTTGACACTAAGACTTTATCTATATTAGTTTGTGTCCCAAACCTATATGAATAGTGATAGAACTTTAGGGAAGAGGGAAGTTTTATATGGTACATGTCTTTTAAATTTCTTGTATTGATATAATTATGTAGGTGTTTTGCTACAGGGGAGGTCTTGAAGATTTTAGAACTCGTAATTTCATCAGATGAAAGAATACAATTAAAATCCCCTGCGACTATCATTTCTCCTCGAGAATGTAAAGTTATAATGTCTAAGTATTTCTTTATTGACTTTGTACCAATTCCAGGGATCCAGTAAGAGTTTATGAGTGTATAGTATTTCCTTTCAAGCTTAATTACTACTAAAGTTAACATACCCTCTTTGTCTATATATGAGTTTACAATTTCAGGAAGCCTTAGACTTTTTTCCAAAGAATTAGTACACCTCTTCTTTTGTAATTAAATTGGGAACTAGTCAATATTTTATAGTCTTTTAGTGTTAGCTTATTTAAGTCTTGGGATATTAAATGTGTCTCCTGAAGAAATACTATATCAGCCTTATGTAAAGAAAGCTATTTATTAATGCTCGCTCTTTTAATATGGTTATTTAGCCCATTAACATTCAATGATAGATAATTATACGTTATGACCATTTAAAATGTAGAATAGTTCAAAATAGCTATAATGATTTCCTAGGGGATTAACCTTGTAGGTTATAACAAAATTTGTTATGGACTGAGTTTCTGTAACAACTAAAGAAGGTAAAATAGTATTTACAATAACATCCTTCTTCATGTAACCTAGTGTTCCTGGCTTAATATGTGTTACATACAAGCCACAGGTCTGCCAACACATATTCAATAACATTGGGTCACTGCAACTGCATGCTTCATTAATAACCAAAAAGAAGATAGGGTTATGTATTGTAGAGTCTATATGAACTAATATTTTGATTAAGGTTAAATGTAAGTAATATATAATACCTTACTATTTATACAATCAATCATTCAGAGAATGGTAACAACAAACTTTTACATTTGTGTGTGCATAAACTATCTATTAAAGTATTTATTCTATTATAACCTTCATTTCCCCTCCCCAAAAAACAGAAGTTTGTTTGAATAAACTAGGTCATAAAAATTTAAGAAAAAAGAAAATTTCAGTACATTACTACAAATGTTATATTTCATGGGGTGTCAAGTTGGTGAAACAGTATGGAAAAAAAAAAGAAAAGGAGTATGCAATAGTACATATATTTTTTGACCTTCATCCACAATATTTTAACATTTAATATTTGGTTAATCTCTATATTTTCTCATGTGTCTTGCAAGATACTAACAAGACTTAGAGAAAAAAAAACTCATCACATCATAAAGTTAACAAGTTATGGCAACAGTATATCACAGTATTCCTTAAAATTATTACAAGAACTAAGGGTAAAATGCTTTAGCATTGACATTTTAACCGATACTTCTTTAGTATGTAATGCATTTGTGCACCATCTCTGCACATAACCAATGTTCAATAAAATGTATTGTACTAAGTTGGCTGTACTGCTTTTTTATTATATTTTTATTGGTACTCTTCCATTATCAGGACAACACCCCCAATGAGCTGATGGAATATCTTGTATTACTTTTTCAAGGTATGTGTTTGTAAAAGGGACAGTACCTTAACTTAATAACATCCAATTAAGTCATGACATTTTCAAAATGTTATGACTCTTTATTTCTTGTAGGTAGTATATCTCTTTCTACAGCTGTTTGGCACTGCTGATGAATACTGCGAGTAGATTAGGTAGTCCATTGCTTATGAGTTATTGCGAGCAAGACCCCTTGATTCTAGCACAAGATTTGGTGGCAGTTCTGTTGCACAAAAAGGGGAACTTCACAACTCATTTTTATTTTAGTGGAATGGCTTTCTTAGCAGTGAATGCAGCAAAAGGATAGTTTTAAAGACCAAAGATTAATATGAATGTGTGTAGTGTTTTTATAGGAAGACAGAATCATTTTGTCTATTTCCTGATTATTCTTCATATATAGATTATACATACAACAGTGGCTGCTCAGTTATAACAAAGCTTTTAACTTCTTTATTGAACAATCAGCAGCGAAGATGAGAAATAATGGCTTTAAAACCTTACTCTATCTGAATTCCTGTTAATACAACACGTGTTGTATTAACTTTCATTTTCTAAACAATAATAACTAAGTATTTCTTGCGTTACTACTTGAATGCAATGCAGTGCTTTACCAGGAAATGAAGCATTTTAGAAGGAACAGCACGACAGTATGAGGCAAAATCAGGAGGACCACTCTACAAATTAACAGCAGTGCGATCATTACGTTGGAACTGTTGCCTGACAACAAAAAAGAACCTTCTTATTCAAGCAGCATTATAAACCTTGTAAACCATATAGATAGTTATTTTTATTTGTCAGGTATATTGAAATAAAGCTTGTTTTATGTTTTGAGTTACTTTGCCGTTTTTCCAGCGTTCTGATTGGTCCGTTGGTCTCAAAGAGGAACTACACATTCAGAGGTTAATTGTTTAGTTCCTGCTAGGCATCTCAGTTGTTTCTGTGAAGAAATTAAGCTTGTGGATGGATTACAAGGCTCGAGCTGCTTTCAAAAACTCTAATTTCAAAACCATTTAGGTAAGAAGGCGGGAATTATATTTAACATGTATCAAATGATTTTAAAAAAATGTTCGTAAAATGCTGCAAGTTTATTTGTATTGCAAATCTAATGTACTGTAGAAAAATGGCAGTTTAAGCACATTTACTTCCATACTGTTTAAAAACAGGCACGCAATATAAGTGCTATCTTAAAGGTTATTTATAACTAATATGTCATGCTTGCTTCACTAAATGAACACATCTCCCGTACTTTGTTAAACAACATAAACAGAGCCTTTTAGGAGGCTCTATAGCTTTCATAAAACCAAGACATATAATTCTATAATCACACTGCAAGTGAGACATTGCACTTATGTAAATCCCAACATGTCACATTAGCTATATTTTATGAACTTTTTTTTATGTGTGTTTACTTTTTAGGTATTAATAGAGAAAATAAATAAATAAAATAATAATATGTACTTTATCCAAGATGTAGTTTAATTCATGGAAGTTATTAAGAATAAAAGCTAGGCATTTCTTAGGTACCTTGCAGCCTATGCTAAATGTAATGGATACATTTTAATTACTAAAGTTTATTAAGAAGAACAGCTAGGCATTTCTTAAGTACCTTGCAGCTTATATTAAATGTGATGGATGAAGTTATGTTACTTCATATATCTATATTATTGATTTAAAATAGCAATAAAGATATTAATGAAAATGAAAATCATATTTTACCTTGTTTATCTTTGTAGCAAACTGTGATATCAGAATGTTAGTTGACTATTCAAAAGATTTTAGAGGAGACAAAAAAGGCAAAAAGTACATTTTGTTCATTTGTCTTTGAGTTTCTTCTTGTCTTTCACAGTCCAGTCAGACTTTGTTGCTGCTTGTCTCTTTAATGCTGAAGTAGTATCCACTTGATCTTCTGTAGTTACCAGATTCTTCTTCTTTATAAAAGTGCTTGCTTCTTCTAAAGTTTCGAAGGTTCTTTTCCCCTCAGGAAGGCAAAGTCTGATTTTGGCAGGGTATGTTAATTGTGCCTTAATACCAGCTTGCTTGAGAGATTTGATGAGAGGAATGAAAGTTTTTCTTTTTGTAAAAACAGTAGTAGAGTAGTCGTTGTCAAATCTGACTATCTGATCATTTATTTTTATAGGAGAGAGAGCCCACGCTGATTTTAAGATCAGATCTTTGTCCTGGCTAAACATTAGTTTTGCTATTATTGATGTAGGATATGTCTTCTTATTGTTTGATGGGATTGTAGTTAGTGATCTATGGGCTCTTTCAAAGCCAAAAGAAGGAGTCTCTGGTAAATTTAGTGTTTTAGGGATCCATGTTGTCAAAAAATTAATCATATTGTCTCCTTCCATTCCTTCTGGTATACCATATATCCTGATGTTATTTCTTCTGGTTCTGTTTTCTAAATGATCTACTTTATTGATGAGTTTGTTGTTTTGTAATAGGAGAGTTTCCATATTTTTCTCTGCATCTATCAGTCTGCTGTCAATATCCGAGACAGATTCTTCTATTGCTGAAATTTGTATTTTCTGTTGTTTTAGAATGTCACTCAGTATTTCAATTTGTTTATTGGAATCTTCTTTTATTTTATCCACTTTTGTATCTAGTTTGTCCATTTTTATTAGGTCTTGGATATTTGTCAGAATGGAGTGTAGCTCTTTCTTCAGAGAGCTGTCTTGCTGTGTAGATTTTAAAAGACTCATCTTTTCTTTAAGTGCAGTTTTCCCTTCCTTCTTTCTTCTTGTTAGTTTGACAGGAAAATCTGGAGATTCTTAGATGAAAAATACACCAAAAGAAAGCCATCAAGTTTTACTTTATGGAACTATTAACTTGAAATTATTTGTTGTGATCTTTAGTAATAAATCCTGTCAGGAAAGTTGAAAAGCTGCAGAGCAGAGATTTTATGCTGCTATCAGGCTTCCATCCTAACCATGCCCCCCACCCCCGGTTATCAATTTTTCTGATTGTGCTCTTTAACCCGATCAGGGCTGTAATAGGACCCTGTTAGGATAAATCTGAAAATGGCCTCTACTCTCAACATTACCTATTCTAAAACCAGCCCTGCTCAGATGTATGTGTACAAAAAGCTGCTGTAGGTTATAGGGGGGGGGGGATTGTGTGGTTATTACTTCTTTACTTTTCCTCACAGTCAAACTATGCATGAGGTCATAATAGCTTGTGTCTGGCCTGGGGACAGTGAGGTCATTGTTACTTTTACTTTTCTGACAGAACTCAGAGATATACAAAAAAAAGTTACTATAGGTTCTGTAAGGGTAGTGTACTGTCTAGGAGCAACAAAGTGGAATACATTACTGTAATTATTACTTTTTCACTTTCCTCACAATCCCACATCAGGCACATATGCAGATGGCTGCCGTAGTGGGTTAGGGACTGCCCTTTTGGTGAGGTTAGGTAGGCAGGCAGTATTCTCAGACAGGATCTGTGTCTCCTCACATCAATTGGCTTGTTAGTTTATTGTGAGCTACTATTTTGTCAGCTTTGAACATCAAGCCTTGGACACAACTTGTGTCTTCTTTGAAAAAAAAAAGAAGACAAATTCTTTTCTTACTCATGCTTTTGGTTAGGACACCATTGGATTAAAAAGTTGGGGAAAATGCTGTCAAAATGCATTCCAGAGCATCTATAACCCCTTTGACTTCTGGGGGGCATCACCTTAACTAAGCTATTTCCTAAATGGTTATTACTGTGTTGTCTTGATCAGGAAAACTGAACAGCAGTGAATTTCTTTCTTTAATCATAATTTCTGTTGAAACCATCCCTGGATGAAAATGTTGTGAAAAAGAAAAGAAAAAAACTTTCTATATGTTCTGAAGTGCATTTTAGTTATGGCTTCTTGAAAAAGAAGAAAAAGGCAAAATGTGAGAAAAGGAAGAAAAAAGTAATGTGTATGGTATGGGGAGCCTAAGATGGGAAAAACAGAAGGGAGTACTGGAGGATATGTGGGGGTGGGGGTGGGGCTGAAACAGTAGGCAGTGCCTAGGGAGCCATTTCACGTTGTATTATATCATTGTTGCAACTAAATGCCATTAATTTTAAATGTCCCTTTGTGAGATAGGCCACTGTAGTGTGGTATGTATGCTTGTTGTAATGTAAGAGCACTGTAGCACAGGTCAGTCTGTGTGCACTACTCCTAAAGGTTTGTAGCATGAACTAAAAGGTTGCTTAGGGTTGATAGTTGGAAGTGCCTAGGGGGCCCAAAAATGTTAACAGCGGTCCTGAATGGTTGTATTTGTTTATTAAACTGACTATTTGTATTTTTTGATTTTGTTTTACTAACCTCCAGTTCCTTAACTTGCTGTGTTGCTTTTAATAAACTGAAGTTAATTGTTTTCAGAGAAATCATACACTTACAAAACTTACTTGTTGTGGGGACTTTAATAGGTTATCATAATGCATATGTAAGCTATGCCATGGAAAGACATTGCCATTTGACATGGACAACCAAACATCTGTCCCTGGCATGCCTTGAAACAACTGGTGCTATCTGTAAATGTGGACAGGAATTACCAACCTCCACTACCACTGCCACAGCACAGTGATGTGCAACATCTTAAGGTGATTTTTCACAGCCCCCGCATTCCCTGTGTTCTGCTTCCCATCCCCCAACCTGCTGGTTTACTTTCCAGACTGCACCCACTTCTGCAAACTCCTGGATCCACCACTGTCAGCTTCGTTTTCATGAAAAATCACCTGTACAAATGTCTGTTTTTTGAGTCTTCCTTTTAGCCATAACTATAAAGCATTCGTATTTGTCCATTCTAGACAGAATTTAATCAATGTTTTTGAGGAAGAGCTATGGCTGTTTTCTGCTGAACTAGCTGGAGTAAATGAAATTCTCCTGACTATAGTGTCTGTAGTACAGTACCATATCAAAATTCTCTACTGAGAATTTTTTTTTCAAACATCTTGATTAAATTTACACATATGACAAAGGCAATCTTATATTTATATAAATAAAAAACAAACAAAATGATATCTCTTTAGTTGCAAACCATTTACATCACAGATGCCATTGAAACAACTATAGCTGTAAACATTATACATCACTTATAAACCATCCAGTCATTCAGTTAAGCATTATATGGCTCATTCAAATCCTGCCTCTTAAACCTAGTTCCTGCATATATTGTTCCCACAATTCCCATTTTTTTCCTATGTAGTTTGCTCCTTCCCTTTTCTAAAGATTCCAATTCCAGTTGTTTTATCTCTGTTACTATATTCTCTACTTCTAGTAAAGTTGGTCTAGACTTTGATTTCCATTTTCTAGTAATTGCTTTTTTGGCAGCCACCATAATTAGACTCATCAAGGCTTTACTATGTCTAGGCAATTCTAATTCTGTAGCATAACTCAAAAAAATCATCTCCCCAATCAGTCCAATCTGCTCATCCAGCATCCCCGACAGAGCAGTCAAGCAGGGTATCCCAAAAGACTGCCATCTCAGTACACTCCCAAAAAATATGCCCCCAGCTACTTCCTTCATGCCTGTTACACCTCCAACATTTGCTATCCGCCTGAGGAAAAATTCTTTGGAGTCTTCTTGGGGTATAAAAATACCTATGTAAACACTTCCAGGCAAAGATCCTAAATCTTCTAGACTTTGTTGCATATTTGGGAGAGATACATATGTCATCCCTCCATTATTTCTTTGTGAATTGCTTATTCAATCTCTCTTCCCAATCCATTTAAGCTCCACTGATTGATTCTTATAATTATGATGCAATATTTTATATGCTTTACTAATTATTCCTTTAATGGCAGCTTCTATTCTAGATTCTATTAGAACTCTACCAGTGCTGGTATTTCATTTAGGAGCCCCCTATTGCTTTCTCTTTGCCTATACTCTGATACCAATCCTTGATAGGGAAGGCAGTCTTTAACCTGTAGTCCAAATAAATTCTTGGCCTCTTCCCATTCTATTACCTTTCCCTTTCTAGTTATTTACTCCCAATACTTTGGTTCCTTTGCCAGTTTTGTCCAATAAATTCCAGCCCCCTCTTGCCTATTATCTGTATCCCTGACCACAGTCAACCCTATCTGCAAAATGTCTTTTCGACATTCTCATGCCGGTTTGGTTCTTGGAATACTCCCTGTTATTTTATCAGTATAATACTCTGTATGATTTTGGTTGTTCTCCTTAAGAGTCTGCATCCAAAATCCAATCTCTCCTTATTTCTTGAGCTTCCTTCCTGTGTCAGCATCATTCCTTTCCACTTTGAATTATAGTTTTCTGCTTGTGCTACGTGTAAGAGCCTTAACTGTGTTGCTCTAAAATACCCCCTCAAATTAGGTAATCCTAGTCCACCTTGGTCTATTAGTAGAATCACCTTAACGCATTTGACCCTTGCTGTTTTCCCTTCCCAGATAAAATCCTTCAACTCTTTTTTAATTATCCACAACTACTCCTCTGGTTGATAAAAGTATGCCTGACCTGTGTATAAGTCTAAAGGGACTAAAAACATTTTAATGGCTTGTATCTTAGTATCCATATAACAAAACTTCCAGTTTTTCAATTTTTGTATTATCTTCTGTTTAGTCTCTTCCCACATATCCTTAGCTGCCACCACAGAGTAATTTCTAATCCATACTCCTAAATACTTCATTTTATCATGTCCCCATAAATACGTGTGTGGGTACATCATTTACCACTATTGCCTTTGTTTTAGCTTCATTAATTTTGTATCCTGAGAAGATTTGAAACTGTCTTAAAAAAAAATGTTCCACAATACTGTAATGTCCATTTCTAGTTTTGTCATGTGTAAAATAATATCATCTGCACATAGAGCCAGCTTTTCCTGACTACTATACCAATTATATTCTTGAATTTCTGAGTCCCTTATTTTATTTGCCAGTGGTTCTAACTATAATGCAAACAACGAAGGGGAAAGTGGACAACCCTGCCTGGTTCCTCTACTCAAGCAGCAATTATTGGAGAGGACCCCACCCACTTTAATTCACACCTTCGATCCCTCATGTATTCTTCTAATAATTGTTTAAGGAAAGAAAATGCTTCCATTGCCATGATGTCCCAATCTACTCTGTCAAATGCTTTCTCTGCATCAAGAACAACCAATAAAAGTGGTACTTTCTTACATTCTGATCCCCTCTGGATCATCGGTGTTCTGTAAATATTGTCAAATGTTTGTCTCCCCTCCACAAAACCAGACTGATCCATATCTTTCAATTTTGGTCTCACTTTTGCCATTCTTTTAGTCACTATAGGCATAAACACTTTATAATCATGGTTTAGTATGAAGCTGAATCCGATGGATTTTTACCATCTTCAGGTGTTACCATTACCAATGCCTTCTTCCAGGATGCTGGTACTTCTCCTTCTCTTACAATACTATTAAACAAAACCTTCTAGATATTTATCCTAACTTCCAAACTTCCACAGGAATATCCTCTATTCCTGGGGACTTTCCTGTAGATTGGTTATACATAGCCATTTTTATCTCATCCCTTCCTATCCTAACAGAGCCTCATCTACCTCTGCCATTGGCATATTTAATTCTTCCATAAACATTTGCATTTGTACCTTTTCTCAATTTCCATATTTCTCTCTTTATACAAATTTTCAAAAATTTCTGAAATATTTCTAATACTTCTACTGGGTCTCTTATCTTCCTTGTTATAGGCTCCTTAAGTTTGGTAACCACCCTTTCCACTTTTTGCTGCCTGAGTTGTTTGTGCTAGAAGTTTTTGTGTTCTAGAATTATCATTAAAAAACAATTGCTTAACAGCAATCTTTCTAAACTTGTGCATATTATCAAGGTAATCCCTTATTTTTTGTTTAGCATTCTGTAGTTGCTCCTTTTCTTGTTCTGAGAGATTCCCTTATTTTGCAATACTTTAACATTCGTCAATCCCTCTAAATAATTATTGTTACCTTTTAACCATATCTCCCTTTCTTTTATTTCCAACCTAGTTGTAAACTCCACTTTAATTTTATCCCACTCCTTAGCTACGTTTTCAGAAGATAAGTCTATCTTCTCTAGTAGCTCCTGAATTAATTCCACAACCCATTCCTTAAATTCCTCTCTTTTCAACTGGTAGGTGGGAAAGTGGCATTTTCTCATTTTCATTTCATTGCCTTGCATTTTTATTTCAGTTATTATAGGTGCATGATCTGAAATAGTTATTGGGTGCGTTTCAAGACCTTCAATTAAATGCACATGTTCCCGTGAGATATAAAATCTATCTAGCCTAGCCCAGTTTTTTTGTCTCTGTGAGTAAATATGTAAATTCATTCCAAACTCCTAGTACTGAATTCACATCTTTTATGCCAAACATTTTCATAAATTTCTTCAAATATCTACCCCCCCCATTATATTTTCCCTTCTAGGCCCCCCCAGACACATCTTCACTGTTACAAACCAAATTCCAGTATTCCTTGTTGAAAGCTGATTATTTCTCTCAGAATTTTCTTAAGCTACATTATAGTAGTTTTAAGGGGGATGTAAATGCATGCCAGTCTAATCCTCCTCCCTAGCCAGTAGCCCCTTAATACTATGTGCCTTCCATTATTATCTTTTTCCCTCTTCTATCACTATTGGAGCTCCTCTTGCAATTACTATAAGTACTCCTCTTTTCCTTTGCCCCAAATATTCCACTGAATGACCATCCTGAAAACTTTTCTTTATCAAATTCACATATTCAGTTCTTTCCAGATGTCTCTCCTGTAGCATAGTTATTTGCACTCTACATTTTTAATATAGTTTACTACTCTTTTTTATATTTATCTTTAAGACCATTCAGATTGAAAAACATTACAGAAAGCATAATTTTCTTATATAGTTATTACCACCTTATATATATATATATATATATATATATATATATATATATATATATATATATATATATATATATATATAAAACTACTCTTTTGGTAAATGTCTAGTTCCAACTTTTATGTTACATGTATATACTGTTCGGCAGGTTGGCCTTTTATATCACATCTTTCATAGCTTTTTTTTTGAAAGCCCTCAAACAGAACAAACAATTCCTCCTGAAACCTATGAACCTAACAATAACACACAAAACTATACACATCTTCAAATATTGAAGTTTTTGCTTCCTAATAAGAACATATGTTCTAAGTTGATAGCTACATAGACAGGCTAAAGTTAACCAAACAGAAAGGTTAGTCATGTTAAGATGCATGGTACAGCCTGTGCTATTAGTAAATGCTATTTGATTTTTTATATCAATATAACTCTCCCAGTTGAGAAGACACTTGAATGCTTTCAGTAAACACTTTCTACAATCAGTTTCTCTTTATTTAACAAATTGTCTTCTAGTGACATACAAACCAAACAAAAAACTACTAAGGGCACCTTGTTTATCAGAAAAAAAGCCTTACAATATGCATTATTCTTTTCCATTTACATGCTTTGTAATAAACTTATTACTGGATAACACCTAGGATTGTACCCAGTTGTTTCCCTATGCAAGCATGGGAAAAAGCACACTGATTTTTCTTTTGTCATACTCTCTTAACCAAACCATGCTATTCTCCCCCCATCTCCTCCCCTCCTCATTTTTTTTTCATTGCCGTTCCTGCATTTCTCAATACTGAACAAAGAAAAAGAGGGAAGAAGGGTGAACAAGAAAAAAACAAACGCACCTGTTTATATCAGTGTCTCCATAGCATTTAAAAGAAAACTGAGAGAACTTTACTTCAGGTCTAACTGGTTTTGTATCATCTTTAAAGCTGTCACACCTGGGAAAACCCCTGATTGTTTTCAGGGAATATTCCGTCCTAGTCAATTTCTCTGTTCTTTTTTATTTTCCCTCAGCCAATCCCCTTCCACCAGACTGTCCCCAGTTTTGCTTTATCAGATTGTCTCCATGGTGGCATGAAGACCACCTGCAGAAATGCTACTTAGTATACTTATTTGCAAGTGCTAGAAAAAACCCTTATAACATTCAGTATTCTTTTTTCATTTACTTGTGCTCTGTTTTAAAACAAAGGTCCTTAATCACTCATTTCCCCATGCAAGAATGAAAAAAAAACATTCATTTGAACTGTATGTCCCTTAACCAGGCTCCCGTTTTCCTTTTTATTTTTTTGTTAATCATTACATTGCATATGGTTTTCAAAACTGCACAAGAAGAAAAAGAGAAGAGGGGAGAAAAATAAAAACAACACCTGTTTACAATCCCTATTACACCCAAAAATAGCATACAAAGAAAACCATGCAACACAGATACAATACTATGAAGAAAAGAAAGTGTTTTCTTTAGTTACAGTTAGCGTTCTCCCCTCTCTTCCCCTCCCCAAAGCATTTTACCAAACATTAATGACATGAAGTAGGATATATTTGAGTCCCCAACTCAGCAAACAGATTTTGAAGTCCAATATTTCCAGATTTTCTTGCACTGTCATTTCACAAACATAATTAATGCACTGTAGTCCCATATTAAGTTATTGATTTTATTACTGTCCTTCTCCATCACCCATATCCTGTCTCTGCTTCATTTCCAACATACTCTTGATTCTTCTAGTCAACTCTCTTGCTCCCTTCCTTCTCTCCAACCTTTTCTGTTGAAATACTGGAAAAGTTTTCACAGCTGCAGTGTCTCTGTGGTCTTTATTACCAGAGGAGCGAGAAGCTGAATCTCCTCCTGTTTCACAGTTCAGTTTTTGTTGAACAAACTTTTGTATTTCCTCAGCATGCACTTCATCAAAAATTATTTTGTCCTTCCAAGGAAAAATACCTTGAAGACAGCTGGATACAGCAGTTTGAATCTCACACCTGCATCTCAGCTTTCTCTGAATAGAGGGACACATTTACTTCTCTTTTGCCTGGTGTACGAGTAATCATTCTCCACAAACACTCTGCAGTCACCTACTTTTAGTATTTTGTCCTTCTGCCACAGTTTTGACAAAATCAATTATTTCTGCTGGTAGGATTGGATTCTTACTATTAAAGGTCTAGGTTGCTTTCTTATAGCTAGATTTGGAGCACACACACCATGTGTCCATTCAAGTAATAAGTTCTGCTCTGGAATACTAGTCCAGTTGCTTATCTGTGCTTTCATAAATTTAATGCAGTCTGTTCCTTCCAGCTTCTCTGGTATAGCTGAAAATCTCAAGTTTTCCCTATGTGCTCGGTCCTCTAATTGTATTACTTTTTTAACATCTCTTCCTGAGCAGTCTTATATTCAGTAGCCTTTTATTCATTTTAACCTCTGATTTTTGCAGTTTTATCATCTCAGCTGAATATCTGTTTAAAGCTTCTTCCATATGTTCTAGCCTTTTGTTGTGTTAATATACTCTATCGTTTTGTTTATTTTAACCAGGTCTGTATGCAGTAGTCTTATATCATCCTGTAGGTTATTGGAAGTCATGTCTGAAAGTTGCTGAACAGCTGCAGAACTGTCCCTAGACAGTGTTTCTTCCTCACTTTTTGTAGCTGCTTTTTTTCCAGGTCTTCTGTATTTATTTATTTCTGGCATCCAAGCAGTGTACTTACTAGCCAGTTACTGAAATTCACCCATAAACACAAGTCTACCGGCTTTCTCTGCAGAGTTTCTGTTTTCACACTGGGAGAGCTAGAAATAAGCTGTTACTCAGTGTGCAGCCATCTTGGAACTCACCCTAACAAGAATTTTGACTAAAATTGACCAGAGAGGGGTGGAGGTACTGGAAGAGCAAGAAGTACTGTACAAGCTGGTAGTTTATAACTAGGATAGGTGATTGCCCTCCTATTCTGTGCTGTACAATTACTTCAGAAGAACTGAAAATGTTTGAATGTTCTGATATACCACTCAACTTCCCTGCATTATGTGGCGTGCAGCAATTCAAAATACTAAATCTGCATCTGATTTGCTACTCTGCATTGAGATGCAACAGCTCCTATTTCTTCTCCTTCATTGTCTCAGTTTTAGATCCAATGAGAGAGAGCCTTCCTGGAACTGTTGTAGGGGACAAGCATTGCTGTACTTGTATCCACCAAAAAAAAAAAAAAAAAACCAGAACCTGGCTGAAAAATTAATACATTAATTATCTGTGCATCCAGTTAGTTATAGAGTTGCTGAATTTGATTTATTCACACACCGTAGCACACAGAATGTAGTACTTTATAACTAACTGGGTGCACAAATAATTAAAGTGTTAATCCTTCAGCCAGCTTCTGTGTTTTTTTTTTGTTTGTTTGTTTTTTTGTGGATACTCGTTTGTCTGAAGTGCTCCTTCTCCTCTTGTTTTAGTTTTATTCCTGCACTTGGGCCTGTCTTAAAAAAAAAGTAGTACTCCGGAGTACTTAAGAAACATGGCTGACAGGTGTTAGCGAGGATCTGGTAAGTAACTAACTGTATTCAATGCATTTGGAGGTTTTGCATTCATGCTTGAATAGCTGCACCTCTCGTCTAGCCCATATTTTGAAGAACTTCCGTATCCTTTTCTCATTTTATTCTACCATCCTAGAAGCCTTTATTCTGTATACTTATCTCCCTATTGTGAATACACTATATTTGCAGAAAGACAGATTCCTCTTACAAACAGGACAACCATGCTTCTTTTAACTTCTTTTATTTTTCAAGCTAACACCTTTGGAATATTGTCTGACATTATCTTACTAGAAATTAAAACCACAACCTATCCTCTAAATTCAAAGGACTGCACAGTCCTATTACTGAAGAGTCTGTCTTTCTTCCTAGATATTAGTAAAAGGATCTTTAATAACTACTCAACCAGTTGGGATCATTTTCTCTTATTTTATGAATGAATGACTTTATAAGCAATTCAGAGCTTGAGAGCTAAGCCAGTAGAACACTTAACCTTTACCTATGGTTGTTATAGAAATAATGGATTTACACTTTTTAGAGTTTAAGGTTTGAAGCCTGATATCCCATTCTGAAACCATATCATTTACTTGTACTGCTCATTTCATACTTATCAGCTGTCCAGAATTTTTCAAAACCTTCCTGATTTTGCTTTGCATTTTTGTTCTGACCCTGATATTACATCCATCCAGTCATTATAATTCCATACTTCTTATTGTTCATAAAACGCATGCTGGTGTAACACCTGTTCTAATATTTTAAGTGGATTAAAGTAATATTTAAAAAATTAGATTTGGATTAAAGTAATATTTTAAAAATTAGATTTGTCTGGAATTATTGTGCAAAAGATTTGAATGGTATTTGGTTTGTTCCTCATAAAATGTGAGTTTTTTTTGTGATTGCAGTTATTAAATAATTGCAGACAGATGATTTCACACAGTGTTCTACAGAAAATATGAATGCAAGGCTTGTTATCTTAGCAACTTTGTAAGAGCACCCAGAGTTTGGGTGTTTGTGGTTTTTGAGCTAAGTGGAGAGGTCGGGGTGCAGTGGGTTGCACTGTGCAGTTCTGACAGCAGCAAACAGATGGTTTTGTGTGTGTGTGATTACAAACTGTACAGCATGTTAAAATAAGCTGGAACAGAGCTGTGAAAATCTAATATATTTTATGCAAAAATGGATGAGTTTATAGGCTATATTTTAGTCAAGTGGCAAAACAGATTTTGGAATGTTGCTGTAACTGGATACACACAGTGTATGGGACTTAAATTTGTAAAGTTTTTTTTTTCTGGAGAAGGGACAAATCACTAAAAATTGCTGCCACAGGCAAGGAAATTTTAGACTGTATTACTTCATTTGAAATTGCTGGAGCTGGAGCTCAGGTTCATTTCTAGGATGAGTTGTCTTTTGTGTTTTTATATATTTATCTGCAATATAAATGTGTGTTTAGCAAAAGTGCTATGACCATGGACAAAAATACACAAAGTTTAGGCTATTTCTGGTAACTAAACTGTACTTAGTATAGAAAATGAACAAAACAGGCCTGTCTGTCTTGTTACAGTGCAGTAAGGGTACATTTTTCTAGAAGTGCTATGTAAGTTTGCATCCTTTAGCACTACAAGGGTTCTAATTTTATAGGTAGCACCAGGCAAAAGGGTATATTTACACATCTGTGAACTCATCCTCAAGGGCATGAACTTATACATATGAAAGTACTGAGTGCTATAATTTTAGTCACTCTGCTATGATATATGTCCCTGTACTACAATTTTGAAAGCTGAGAGATTGTGAGGTATGGGTTCTTAGCCAAGCAAAGAAAAGTTTTTTTTCCCCCACAAGATTCTAAAATCAATAGTGTGTGTTTGAATCCAAAATTTGGAAAGGTCAACTTCCTGTGGAGACTTGGACTGTTAAGGTTACCAAGAGACAGACCATATCTGTAGTAGCATAGTCAGATGGTATGGGATGAAGTACCTAACTTGAGTTTGTTCTGACATAAAACAGAATGAATTTGTTGGGGTAAGCATGCTGCAGTATGCAAGTAATATGGCTTAAAGTGGATGAAATGGGTAGCAGATGGGATAAATCCTGACAGTCTTGGTTGAGTCTTGTTTATAGGTCAAATATTTATTGAGCATACAGTTCGCAAGCAAGAAAGATCGGTTTTGGAGGTAAGGACAGATTTAAACCTGCAGTGTGCAAGGTCAGCATGACGGTATATGAGATGGAAGAGCATTAGTAAGAAGGCAGCAGCTTAGGAAGAAGATGAAAACAGCCACTGGGAGGAAGGTCTGCTTATAATGAATGTTGTGCTGATTTAAGGGAGAAAGTTATTTTCCTGACTTAGGAATGGATGGACAAGAGAACATAGAATTGGAGTGTGAATTAGGGTGTTTATAATTTATCTATATCCTATCTGTATCTAAAGACAAAGTGATAGCTAATAATCACAATAAATATTTTAAGGCTGGACTTATGGAGGCTGTAGAATGAACATGTAGAAGTTGTGGGGCTGGCAGCATAATGGAGCTGTATGTATAAGAAAGTAAGATGGAGAGAAGAAAATTATTTTGTTGGAATAACACATTGTGTTGCATTCTGGATCCAGTTGTCTGGGGTTCAAATGGCAATCAGAAATTTTAGCCTTATTTAGCCAACTGTGCAAATGAGTAGCTCATTGTTTAGGTAATATATGATTCAAAGCTGAAGTTCTGGCATAGTATATCATGGCTGACTCTGGTAGTGATTCATGACTGGATATATATGAGTGAAGCCTGGTGATGTTACCACAACAATGTAATTTCCCCAGAGAGAGAAAACTTCACATTTTGTCATTTAAGCCGGACTAAGTGTCAAAAACTGATATTTTATAGCAAGCTGCATTATATCACCAGTGTTGGGACTGACATGTTGTTATAGTTAATTTTTAATGTGTTTTAAACTCCAGGATCTGAGGTTGGCTTAATGTAACACCATATGGCTGTGTTAGGCTAGTTTTATGATAGCATCTAACCCAACTTCAACTCAGAGGCTGTATTGACTACTGCTGGGTTAAACTCTGAGCCAGAAATACATTCAGAGCAAAGTAACCCATAAAGAGCAGAATTAACCATAAATATACTGTCATGGTAAGCTTCTCACACAACTGTACTTTTAGGATATTGTTCACAAAAGCAAAATATAATGGTATGATAAAAATATGTGAGTTATAGTACAAGATATTTTGTTTATCTCCACTATACTGCATCATCACCAAAACAAAATTTTATTAGTCAACGGTAGAGTTTTTGTTAGAGGTTATGTTGTATCTAGTTGCAGGGGACATAAGTTGGATAAATCCAGAAAGGCTCATTGTCATATTGTGGGAATCATTAGTTATAGTTTGCCAGTCAATGTTAAGGTATCCAAGAATTATGTTTTTTTTTTTTTGTTTATTGAGGATGTTTGAAGATCCTCCTATGATAAAAGCTCCTCTGCAGCTTTGTTACCTGGGGAATATATGGTGTTATTAATCATAAGATTTTAGTTATTACTTGAGCTTAAGAGATGTAGGGAGGATTTTTGTATTTTTGATAGGTGGAAGGGTGTAGGGAGGGGGACAGAGTTGTAGGGTGTTTCTGTAGATTATGGATACCCAACCTCCCTTTTTGCTTTTTCTTTCTAATTATATTGTACCTTGGTAGTAGGATTTTTTCATCCTTTATGTATGTGTTTTTAACATGCCTGTGTTATAGCTGTGATGTGTGGGGGGAGGGGAGTGGAGGGCAATCCAAGTATGAAACTCTATAATCTGGTTTTGAATACTTATATAAGATTTATTCTAAACAATTGCGTGTCATACAGATTTGTTGCTAGGGATATGTTAGAAGAGGTCAGGTCATGTGCAGGGACCTGGATTTGGGGTAGATATCTCTGGAAAGTTGTAGAGTATAAGGGGAACTTGTAGTAATGGTAGAGTCATTTGGTTTTAAGTAGAGGTTTTAGGTCTAATTTTCACTGCATCATACTGTAGCAGGAATAGTTTGGCTTTAGCAGGAGAAAGGAGGTTAAAGTTGATTAAGCCTGCTGAAATGTTATGGTTATAGTGTTCATATGTTTTGGTGCCAGGGTTTGGGAAATTAAGTTGTTTGAGATGGTAGGGAAAATATGTGATATGTGTTAGAAGTATGCATTGCAGGATAATTAGTAAATATGTGGGAGGCATTCTAACAAGAAATAAAAGGTGAAGAGGCTAATATGGAGCTAAGATGGTAAAGGGGAAAAACTCAAGAGGAGAGTGATTTAATGAGAAGAGATAGAGAGGTGATGAGGATAAAGCTGTTTAAAGTACAGTGAATTAATTAAGAGAGATGGAGAAATGTTAGGGGGTAGAGGGGTATGCTTAGTAATACAAGAAGGAACAGGGCAAAAGGAAAGGTTGTGGCAGTCTGAATTAGTAATGGTAGCAGTTATAGCAGATAGGGAGGAGTGACTGGAATGTAGATTTTGAGATATAGGTTATGGAAGGGTGGTGTCAAAAGGGCACTAAAGTGGGGAAGGTGTAAGAAAGTGTTGGTATGCAGGAAAGGAGATATATGCAGAGATAGTTTGTAGGTCAGGGAGGTTGGAAGAGTTTGGAGATGTTAATACGAGAAGACTTAAGGGAGCTGTGCGGTATGACTGGTTGATGGGTTTGTATGAGGCAATTTATTACATTTAAATGTAGGTGAGGTAGGGGCAGGTGGGAATTGGGAGAAGGGTAGAGGAGCAGAATGAGCCTGAGAGCAGTGAGGGTGAACAGAGAGGGTCCAGCCTGTACAGCAGACTGTTCAAAAAAGAATCAGTGAACTTGACCAGCCAAGTGAGTAAGAAACCTAGTTTTATCATAGCTCTCAAACTAATCAGAGACAAAATTCAGCAGTGTCAGAGACAAATCCCAAAATAATCAGGGACACTATCAATATATTTGGACGGTTAAGACATTGATAGAATAAGAGAATGTGAATTAATATACATTTTATGAAGTAAAGGAAGTCTATGTAACTAATTATTGTCATAATTTATTAAATGTAATTCACCACCTTTTCTCACTAGGCAAATACATTAGCACAGTCAAATTTGTAAGCAATGTAATGACCAGCTGTAGAGCAAAGCAGCCTACTATGACTATATTATTTAACAAAACTGTACATGGAGAAAAATCATCATTCTGGTTTAAATGAGAATAGCAGTAGAAAACCATATTTCCAACAAAACATTTTTTTTTACAATGAACTGGTGTTTCTAGCAGCCAGAAGAAAATGCCAGCAGGACAGGAAAGGCAAACTGTTAAAGAGCTGTAGGTAGTACCACTATTAATTTGATACAACACTAATCACATAAAAGGCAGCAATATGTCTATGTATTCTGCTTGGAATATTTATAAAACATAGGTAATATTTTATATTGTTACTGAAAAAGTTCAGCTAGGAAATAAAACATTTCACCAAATAAAGCATACACATAACATTTACCACTAAAGTAAATGATGCTGCTATTGCAGTGCTTGTAAACAAAACCAGAAAATGTAAAAATGTGACAAATCACTTTAAATAATTTGTTAGCAGCCAAGTTTTTCCTCCTGTTCTGTCTTAAATATGCAAAACAGGTTTGGCAAACAACCACTTTAATCATAAAAACTCAAATTCAGTCAGTCATTTATAGATTGTTTTACATAAAGTATTGTCAAGTAACAGCTTATTTTTAATTGTTTTGCCCATTGTAGTTATTTTGATGTTATATTTTTGATATGTAGTGTTAGGAGTCAGTCAGTTGCACAAATTTGTAATTTTTGCTGAAAGCTGTTTTCAGTACTGATGGGGTTTGAACTGTTGTGCAGCTGTGCTGGTGGTATTTATACATTTAGGAAGCATGAGGTGGCCTCCCACATGGATTTTGCAGCAGAGCTTGCTCCCAACAAAAAACCTAGTCTGAAGTTTGCTGTAAATGGCTCTCAGTGATTTCATTTCACAGTAATTGTACTCAATGAAACTTTCTTCAGCAAGCCAACATGAATCCATCCTGTGTGCACAGTGGCTTTAGTTTCTAATTCCCTGCATCCTAAGGCACATTGATGAATCACTGTAGGTTGCAAGTACTTTTCCCAAGTAATGATTGTACTTTCAGCTTCCGCATCCATGTGCAGTAATTGCTTTTAGAGTATCTGTCTTCTTGAACATGGGAATAGGATTCTTATCAAACATCTAGTTTTATTACCTAATTTTTGAGTTTATGAAATTAAAATTGTATATTTTGTAGGTTTAATTGGAAGTCTTACTGCTAGTAACAGTATTCCCCATCTGTAAAACTGTGAACTAGCAGCTTTTAAACCAAAGTACTTTAATCAAACAAAAATTAAATTAATGAAAATACACTGAATAAACCGTATAACTGAACGCTTTCCTCTTGTGTTACATTCTAAAGACTGCATCTGATTCTCCAGGGTTAATGTGGCACTAACTCAGTTTGCAGGTTTATTGCCAGAGTAAGTAGTTTTTAAAATCTCAGAAAGCTAGTGGGCACAATACTTTTAAGAGACAGAGAAGAACCACCTCCTTTTTTAGATATGTTTTTAAAGTCGTTGTACATATCTTTGTTAGGTCTTATATAGTATGATGGGCAAAAGTATTGTAGACATCTTTCTATTATGGATGTAATGTGGGGTTGCTCTGCAAGGGCCCATTTTTTTCTAGTGTGGTCAATTTATTTTAACTGCAAATATTAATAGGCTCATAGGACAATACTAGGCTATTGGCATGGAGGCCCTTATAAGCCTAACCAAGAATTTCACCCATGTTCCCACAAAGTCAGCACTTGTTTTCCCTGTCCAGCAGGGACACAAGTGGGATCCCAGGGGTATATTTTCTGTTTCCCATCCAGTCATCCAGGTTCCTCTTAAAGAGGGCTAGTGAGGGGGCTAGTGAGGTACTCTGTTTGTCATGGAGAGAGAGTCTGTACTACAAATGGGGGAGTCATTGGGACACAAATCTATCCCACTAACAAGTTCTATTAATGTCACAGACCAGGTTGAGGCCTTGAGTGTGGGTTGAGCGAGTGAAGTTTGACTTTTGGATATGAAGCAACTCCATCAAGACGTAGTCTGAGAAGGCCTCGTATGCCAGACACAGGTCACCTCTGAGCAGTCTGTATGAGACTGAGTAGAAGGACAGGGCTTTTAGCCTATGTGTATAGGATAGATGTTTCAGACCCTGGATTTCCCTGGTCAGGAACCTCTGTGGTCTCTCCAACTGCCTCATGTGCTTGGCAAGGTACGTGCTGAAGGGGACATTGTACTCGATAATGTGTCTGATAAGGGAGGAGTACAGGGAATTTATGACCTCCTTGTTACTGGATGAAATACCCTTACTTATGAGGTGGGGCCATGTAGAAAGCCTTCTGGCATGCCTTAAGGCATGCAATTTTGAGGTATTTGATTCTGATTAGAATTTTATTGGTGGTATACTGATACTGGGGAACAGGATGTGGAAGAAAAGGACTAGATCTTAATATTTGAAGTGGTTCACAGTGTAGTTTTGTTTGGTAGTTTTTTTGAGAGGTTTGTTTGGGGTGCTATAGTTTTGTTTTAGTGCAGCTTGTGTTAGAAATTGTCTTGTGTTAACACAACTAAGAATGCATGATACTTGTAAATGTTAAATGTGTCAATTTTGAGATAAGTAGATTATTATAGGTTATGTTGTTTTGTTCACAGGTATAGTGTGGATGGTTGGGGTTACAGTGTAAAGTGATGCATATACAACATAGTACAGAGTGTAGTTCTAGTAAATCTCATTGCTTTAGTGTGGGGAGAGAAAAAGGACTAAAAACTCAAATACATAGTTATTAGCAGGAACAGTGATCAAAGGGATGGAAAGAGAGAGGAATGGAAATTCAACTGCAATGTTGTCAGTAGAGGAGGGGCTTGTAATGTATATAAAATGTGAGAAGACGTATTCTGTATTCAGAAGTAGTACATGTGAGGTTATCTAGGCATTCTGAATAGTAATGTAATTTATTGTGGCTAATATATATGTGCTTGTGTAAAATAAACTTGAAATTAATTAAGTACTGTTGCCGTTATCATTTTCCCCATAATCACACATCTGAGGTATACACAGTCAGCAAAGGGCCATAACTTCTATGTACAGGGGGTTGTCTGTGGATGAAAGTAACTGACCTGGCAATTGTTTATTTATGCTAAACAATCATTACTCTGGGCTTCTAGACATAGTGTATTTGTGTGAAGTAAGTTTGAATACTTTATTAGGCTAATTTATGTATGTGTGAAACAAACTTGTAACACATTACTCTGACTATTATTTTCCTTACTACAAACAGACATCCAAGGTACACACAGTCAATGTGGGTAAAAGTAATGTGTCTTTGCAGAAGTAGTTTGAATGTGTGTGAAGCAAGTTAGAATATTTTTTTGTGGCCATTCTTTTAAATCACATATGTCTGAGGTGTACACAGACTAGCTGTAATTGCTGGGTACAGAAGTCATGTATGGATAAAATTGACTTACCCTTTGATCACAGTTAAACTGTCACTAATTTTATTTATTTATTTTATTTACATTTGTTTACTGGGAAATTCCGACTGGATGCAGGTCCTTTTTCAGCAGGTGCCTGGAAGCCTGGAAGAAAAGCTCCACATCATGTACATGATAGAGATACAAAGTTGTAGCAATAGTTAACAACATTACAGGTTGTTGGCTTTAATACAATAACAAGATATTGATTATCAACAGTATATACAGAAAATGCTGCAAGTTAAGATAGTTTCTTGTCATTTATAATATTAGTAACAAAGTTGTCAGACAAGATGTTAAAGTATGTAAAGACAACTAGCTATTTCTGACTGTGGTTAGTAGTGGCAGTAGTATAGCTGGGTTAAGAGTCTAGGTGGGGGGGTGTTAGTCTGGATTAGAACAAGGACAAAGCCAGGGCAAATTTAAGTGGAATTTGAGTGCAGTCTTGAAAAGGCTGCTGGAAGGTAGAGTAGTTATAGAGGGTGGAAGATTGTTCCAAAGTTTAGATATGGTGCATGAAAATATGGCTTCTCCTGCTGAGTTTTTGGGTTTGATAACAGTGAGTGGATTTTTGTTGCTTGATCTTAGGGGCCTAGTGGGGTGATGGGGTTAGAGAAGGGTTTGAAGGGATGTTAAAGGGGTGGTTAATAAGTTTATGAGTGGGGGTGAGTTAATTAAAGTGAAGGAGTTGTGGGAGTTCTAGCCAGTTTAGTTCTTTAAGGGAGATACAATGATGGATGCGGTAGGATGTTCCAGTGGCAAATTTAGCAATTTTGTTGTAACAAGCATCCAGCTTGTGTAGGTCTGTCTGTCTAAGGTTGGTAAGTTACAGGGAAGCATAGAGAGGGTGCAGATTAGCTGGGAATTGGCTGTGGAGATTCTAGCTGCCTTGGTTAGGAATTGGTGGCTTCGATATAAAGTTTCTTGTGAACTTTTTTTATTGAGAGATATATGTGGGTGTCAAATCTAAGTTTGTTGTCTATTTCCTCACCAAGTAATTTTGTGTGTTCTGATGGAGAGATGATGGTATTGTCTTTGGCAAGAATGTTGAAGTGGGGGGTGTTTTGGGCAGCTTTGGAAGGTTAAAACAGGAGAAGTTTTGTCTTACTAGGGTTGAGTAGGAGCGGAGCATTGGATAGCCAGCTTTCTACAGAAGAGAATGATTTCTGTGTGATTTCTTGTAGTTCTGGTAGAGTGGGGGCAGAGCAGATGAGAGCAGAGTCATCTGCGTACTGTATAAGAGATGCTTGTGTGGTGGCAGTATGTAGGTTGTTAGTGAAAAGTGAAAATAGCAGAGGGCCAAGGATAGACCCTTGGGGAACTCAGAGAGTAACTGGGAGGTGAGGTGATGTGTTATTGTCCCAGATTACGGATTGCTGGTGTCCATGTAGATAGCTGTGGAACCAGTTGCAGGCTGGTTGTGAGAAGGAGAGGTTGGGGAGAGTAGAAAGTAGTAGCTCATGAGATACCATGTCAAAGGCATTTGAGAGATCTAGAAATACGGCAGTAGAGAAGAGGCCATTGTTTTTGTGATGAAGTATAGTGTTGGTGAAGGAGAGCAGAGTGGAGGTAGTGTTGTGATATGGCCTGAAACCATGTTGGGTTTTGGAGGGGAGATTATTAGCTAGGAGGTAGTTGGAGATCTGGGTGTTGATACATTTTTCAAGTATATTGGGGAGAGGATAGCAATGGGGCAGTAATTGGAGAGGTCAGTGAAGGGGTGCTTCTGTGGAGGAGAATGATGTGGGATATTTTCTATATCGAGGGAACATAGCCTTCTGTTAAGGAACGGTTGATTAGAATTGAAATTGGGTAGGCTAGTGTATCAGATACAATTTTCAAGAATTCAGAGTGGAGGTTGTCAGCTGCAAGTTTGGTGGGTTTAAGTTTTGACAACAGTCTTTTTATGTTGGAGGTAGGTACTGAGGTGAAGAAGAAAAGAGGAATGGGGGTTTAGGGTTAGGAGTTGGGGGGCTGTTGTAGAGATGTTATAGTTTCAGTGAAGTTTGTTGAAGGATTCAACAATACTGCTGGAGGAGGGGGGAATGGATAGCTGGGGGGGTAAAAACCTTCCTTGGGTGGAGGATACTGTTAATAGTGGACCAGAATTGCTTAGGGTTGTGGTTGGTAGAGTTTAAGGTGGATTTATAGTAGAGGGATTTGTCTAATTTTATATGCTTTTTGGCTTTATTGCGCAGTTCAAGGAATGATTGCCTGAGTTATTTTTTGTTAGTCGCCAGTGCTCCCAGGCCTTATCTCTGGATTTCATTAGGGTTCTTTTGGTCTTTTGTAACCATGGGGCACGCCTAGATCTGACTTTGGTATTTCTTACAGGAGCATGGGTGGTTAGGATGGAAAGCAAGGTAATGTTGAAGAAGTGGACAGCCTCATCTAGGTTGAGGTATTTTAGTGGTGACCAGTTAATTTTTTGCAGGGAGGAGATGAAGGAGTTGGGGTTGAAGTTGGACTTGTTCCGTATTTGCCTGTGGATAATGGGCTTCAGACTGTTTGTGTGGTGCCAAATTAAAAAAGTGGGGGAGTGGCCATTAAGACTGTCAGATAAGCAACCCACTAGGTAAGAGTGAGGGGCTTTGTTGACTAGGATCCAATCAAGTAAGGTATGATTGTTAGGGTTTTTGTTGATTCGGGTAGGGATTGAATGGGTTGAGTGAACCCATGGAGATTAACGGGAATGA